>NC_083477.1:5886587-6029087 GCF_030014155.1 Tachysurus vachellii | reverse complement strand
CATCAGACAACGTTCTGGGGGATTGATTACACCGGGGGTTTAGTAGACTGCTGAGTGACTCACGCTGTATCTGACACGATCTGTCCAGTGACCCCACAGAAGCCCAGGGTCGACGCTGCGACGGCGGCTGCCGCCATGGTGTTCACGTTGTTAGGGGCGAGGGGACAGAGTTCAGCTACCGAGCCGTGAAAAATCACACGCCTCCCTTCTCCTTCCGACCAATCAGAGAGCAGGTTTCCAGCCAGCCGGAAACAGGAGGGGTGTTTGGACATACGGATGGAGACGGCCTGTAGTGGAGTCATAAAAACTCTGACACAAACTGAGCTTTTGTCTCGGGTCTTAATTGCTTAGGTGGAAATTTGGACACCTATGCGATTTAATTTAATCATTCTGAATAAATATTAAAGATTTTGAATATCAAGTTCCAGGGTTTGGGGTTAAATACTTCCAAAATTAACTTTCTATTATGTAAAAAATTCAAGATTTTATTTGTCACATATACAGTATACAACTTGCAGTAACATGAAACTCTGGCCTAATCCTCCTTGCAAATATATAACTAATTTAAAAATAAGAAAACAAATGACTAAGAAGACACCTCACCTTTAATAATCCACTGTCGTTCAGTCTCTGGATGTCCTGCCCACCCCATAATGCGCCACTGGGCACATAGAGTGTGTGTCCATGCCGCTTTGCTGCCAGTTGGAGCTCATCATTTAGTTGAGAGTCTGACAGAGCCGAGGGACTGCCCACCTGTGGTGTAGAGAAGTTCTGTTGAACTCTAAATCTCTCAAATTTAGTCATCGATATCAAGAATAAACCAACATGACGTTGTTACCAGGAAGTGTGAATGTGATAAGAATCGTGCTCCAAAATCTTTCACTATCTGTGGATGACAGACCTCCACTATCACGTCAGCATTTCTGGAAAGGGAAAAATCACCAATGAGAAAAGTTTTCCTGTTCTTAGAAATAAGATGCGGTAGATTCATGAATATTTTTTTTTTTACTTGTGCGTAAACTCCGAGAGCTTAGTCAGTATGAGATCATCAGGAACCGAGCCACTGAGTTTATCTGCATTTCTATTCCAAACAAAAGCCAAACTGAGTCCAAATTCAAGACCTTCCTTCTGCAGGCGATCCACCAGAAACTGACCTGAACAATAAGAATGATTTAATGAATTCTTCTTTACAGGTTTAACCTTTTTATTTATTTATTTATTTATTTTTACCAAAACACTGCCATTTCACTCAACAGAATAGAAATCATCTTATGGGCCATTTTCAATCAGTATAAAGAAATGAATTCTTTTCTGGCTGCGAGTCTGACATATAATTTGTCTTTTAGGGCTTTTAGGGTGAGATGTGTTTTTCCATCTGTTGATAACCTTATATAGATTTTTAGTGGTTGAACATAACACTGAGGTAGTGGTGGCTCGAATAGTTAAAGCACTGGATTCTCGAGCAGATCAGGATCCAAGCCCCAGAATTACCAAGATGCCACTGTTGGGCCCTTGAGCAAGGCCTTTAATTCTCTCTGCTCCAGAGGTGCTGTATCATGGCTGACCCTGTGCTCTGACCCCAACCTCCAAAGTTGGGATATGTAAAGAAAGATTTTCACTGTGCTGTAATGTATATGTGACAAATAAAGGCTTCTGTTCTATTTTATAACACCTTCAAATATTAGATGCTTATGAACAGGCACTTGGGCGTCTCAGAGCAGAGTTGTGTACTTTTAAAAGACTCACCTAAATGTCCGTATCCCACAATTCCGACTCTTACTGGTGATGATCCCTCAGTCATATCTGCACAGAGGTGAAAATATAATGTATTGTAGGTGATGTCTGTTATCTGAAATAAGGTTTTGCTCTTATAAATAATTTATTTATATCCTGGAATATTGTACATAATAGCATAAAATACACAATATTGTCCAGCAGCAGGATCCTGCAGAATCCCTCGCTCTCACCACCACAGTCAACGGTTTGAGTCCCAGGCAGAGAACCAACTAAGCCACTGGGGGGTAAACTCACAGTACCGGTCCCAAGCCCAGCTAGAATTACATCAGGAAGCTCATCCGGTGTAAAACCGGAACGATCCTCTGTGGAGACCCCAAATAGAGAGCAGCCAAAGGACAAAAACAACTGCAGAGGCATTTTTACGAATGTTGTAGTAGCCATAATCAGATTTTCTGAATTTCTGATCAAACTGTCTTACTGGTGCTGCAGCTAGAGTGCTTAGATGATCCAGGAGAAGAGATTACATTACACCTGTTTTAGCTCATTTGCACAGATTACCTCTTAAGCACAGGATTGATTTAAAGGTCACCATCTTTCTGACTGTTTCCCAGAATTGGTTCCAATTTCATAGTTAATGTTACTCTCCCAAAATCTGGAACCTTTTACCTTGAACCCTTTTAAGTAATATTAGAGAACTGACTAATAATTCATATATTTAAATAAATAATTAGGACATCTTTTGAAGCATTTCCTTAATATAGTCTTAAATAATTATTATATTCTGTACTATTATTATATTATTATATATTATTTCTTTGTTCTTGTTTTTTTCATATGTGAAGCACTTTATTATTATTTTTTTTTTATGATTATTATTATTAGTAGTAGTAGTTGTAGTAGTATATTTTTTATTACTTAATTAATGTTAAGCTCCATTTTATTTATTAAAGGGGCTATACAAATATTATTATTATTATTATTATTATTATTATTATTATTATTATTATTATTGCTGTGACCATGCTGGCTCTCTGCAAGCTTTCGTTGCTAATTTACATTTACAGAGGTCTTTAAGCCACTTTGTGCTTTAACTTTACCTCCAACATCTGAGTTGTATCAGGACACACTGCACACATACCAGCAGAAAATGCATCACATTATACAGTGGATGCATGGCATTTAAATATAGTTGAGTCGGCATTAAATCTGACACACAGTGCAATTATTGTAAACAACCAGGCCTTCTCCTTTCATTAACTCCTCCTATATTTCTCATTTCCTTGTATCAGTGTATCTCCAAGGCTTCACTCTCAACAAGTATTTCATAACATTGTTTGCCATTTTCTCACCTTTTCTCTACTTGTCTTGCTTTATCCGTTCTTCTCACAGGCTCGTTCCGTGTTTGATCCCAATGAAGCGTTAAAACCAGAAGGATTATGGGAGGTTGAAGTTCACTGTATCGCGTGGATGTTAATGATTGACTCGTGCACCAGAGCAAAGATATCCAGTTTCTGTGATTTGTCCTGCTCCCGCTGCTTTTCCCCAAAAATACCATGCTGGATTGACTGATGATCCAGAGAAATCCTGTAGCCTGTATATTAGAGCATCATAAATCCATACACACACACACACACACACACACACACACACACACACACACACACAAAAAAACACACACCATTTCCATGTGAATGCAAGCACTGCACTTAGTTTTTTTATGAGTTTCCACATCCTCAGTGCAAATCAGTGTAATCTATACCTGACCTCAGTTCAGTGTGTAGATACTGTATATTTATGCTTATCAAATACATTTTACTGACAGCTAGAGCTATAAATTCAACATCCACTTTATTAGGAACACCTGTACACCCTGATCGTTTGTGTAGTTATCCAATTAACCAATCATATAGCAGCACTGACTCCAGTGCATTAAATTCTACACAAAACATACAGGTCAAGAGCTTCAATTAATGTTTAAAAAAATAATAATAATAAAAACTTCAGAATGAAGATAAAGTCTCATCTCTGGGACTTTAACCGTAGTGTGGATGTTATTGCCAGTTGGGCTGCTTTGAGTATTTCAGAAACTGTTGATATGCTGGGAGTTTACACAGAATGGTGTCGAAAACTCGAGATCCTGTGAACAGAGGATCTGTAGACTGAACACCTTGTCGATGAGAGAGATTAGAGAAGAATGACCAGACTGCATAGTAAAATGATCACTCTGTACAACAGTACAAATGCACTTGAGGTGAGTGAGCTACAACAGCAGAAGACCACATCAGGTTCCTCTCTTGACTAGGAAGCTGAGCCTGTCATAGACACGGACTCACGTAAACAGGACAGATCAAGTTTACCAAAACTTCAGAGAGTCTTTCAATCTTCAACTTAAGTTTGGTTGAGTAATACAGTATGTGACAGTCATCAGATATCAGCAACAATCAGTCATCAATATCAGCGACACTTAAATGCATTTTATAATTTTCTAACATACAGTATATCCATAAAACCTAAAACACCAGCTGTCTTTTTACTTCCCTTTTATTTAACCCTAAACCTTTGCACTCCCCTGTATTAGGACATAATATTTAGAACAATCTCTCTCTCTCTCTCTCTCTCTCTCTCTCTCTCTCTCTCTCTCTCTCTCTCTCTCAATAAAGTCACTTTATTGAGAGAGAGAGCTTTTCTGCTTTTGCTTTTTTTACTGCTTTTCTGTTTTTATTACAGTCAATATCCACCACAAAAAGAAAACCATGATTACGCTGAATAAAATGCTTACTAGAAATTGAAAAAATGGAATTAAATTCTGCTATATATGACTACACACGATGTCGAATATGACCTCTGTAACCGACATCGCATGTAACTGACAGTTTTTACGACTAGTGAACATAAAAAGTGTGAATCGAAGTAATGTAAAAGGTTATTATATGTTATATGAGCTTTTTACTTACGTTTATGGTGTATAATGAGGAAAAATTGTTTTTGTTCTCCTACCACAAGAAATTTATTCCTCTTCTACGTCAGGTGCCTAAAAGTCATTTTTATGATCTTTATAGTTTTATTTAGTTTACTTTTAATCTTGTGCAAAGTTTTTAACAAGATAAAAGGTATCGTCATGATACCAAGTGAAGAACTTACAGGAACAACCTTACCTTACTGACACTGAAGACTCCTTCCAATACCCCTGGTGGTTATACCAGGGGTCACGTAAAAAACATAGGTGGTTATACAGGGGTTCACATGTAAAAATATAGGCAGATATATCAGGGGTCACGTGTAAAACTATAGGTAGTTATACAGGGGTTTACCTGTAAAAACATAGGAGAATATACCAGGGGTCACATGTAAAACTATAGGTGGTTATTCCAGGGATGACATGTAAAACTATAGGTGGTTGTTCCAGGGGTCACATGTAAAACTATAGGTGGTTATTCCAGGGGTTTCCATGTAAAACTATAGGTGGTTATTCCAGGGGTTTCCATGTAAAAACATAGGAGAATATACCAGGGGTCACATGCAAAACTATAGGTGGTTATTCCAGGGGTCACATGTAAAACTATAGGTGGTTATTCCAGGGGTTTCCATGTAAAAACATAGGAGAATATACCAGGGGTCACATGTAAAACTATAGGTGGTTATTCCAGGGGACTCATGTAAAGCTATAGGTGGTTATTCCAGGGATTTCCATGTAAAAACATAGGAGAATATACCAGGGGTCACATGTAAAACTATAGATGGTTATTCCAGGGGTTTCCATGTAAAAACATAGGAGAATATACGAGGGGTCACATGTAAAACTATAGGTGGTTATTCCACGGGTCACATGTAAAACTACAGGTGATTATACCAGGGTCTCCTTACAGAAATTTCCCTATATCAAAATATTTTAATAGGTTTAGTGGAGAATCTGCTATAAAAGTCCTCGTCTATGTGTTGCTGCTATATAAAAATAAGATTAGATTTTAATCATTCAAGAGCAAGCTCAAGTTGTTGTGCCTGAAACAGTGTAATCTGTAGTTTTAGGCACAACTTGTTTTCTTTCCATTCTTTTTTCAAATACTACAAACTACATACTGAGAGAAATGACCAGATTAGTGATTTTCGTTTCTTTTCAGCTTCTTTTGATTCAGATTTATTTATTTATTAATAACCTTTGCTCATCCTGATGATGTTTCTGCTGGGTCACAGGTTCTGAATAATGGGGGCAGGCTGTTCAATGTTTATTGCTGCACAATCTGACAGATAACAAATCACTCATATTGGTCTAAAGTTCAAACTCAGCTCAGTCAGTTAGACCCACAGAGACACTGCTTTCAGAGGCTCTGTGTCTGTGTGTGAGAGGGAGAAGGAGAAAGATGGATATCCTGGAGACGGACGCTTACGATAGGAGACAGCGCAGGAATACGGTAAACATATATGCAAACTCATACACACATTCTCATATGTACATGTGTGTGTATACGAAAGATATCCAGCTCAGAATTTGTGTGTGTGTGTGTGTGTGTGTGTAAATTTCTCCTTTTTGCTTGTTGGACCTGATTATTTCTTGTCTATCCTATCAGATACAATATAACCATAATATTCCCTTTACTGTACTTTCATATGGGGGAAAATGTCTCACTATACTGCTTTCATTTCTTCCCAATCTCTTCATCTTCAGTCCTGCGTGCTGTTTCTTTTCCTCTTCCCTTTCTTCGCTTCTGCAGCTCTGTATTTCTACCTGTGGATCCCAGATTCTGCTCCGTCCATCCTGGCCGCAGGTTTGAAGGCAGCCCCTGTGCTCTCATTGGCATTCGTGGTACTGAAATACAACGGAGGAGGGAGCCTTCTGGGTGTGGCTGGAGGACTGGTGATGTCAGCGGGAGGAGACATCTGTCTCATCTGGCCAGATCTCTTCCTCATGGGTAAATAAAACGTAGTGTAATGCTGTGTATCTTGTCCACTGCCCATGATGATATGATCATATAATGAATCAATAATTTACTGTGATATGGCACACTATGATTTCACTCACTGGTCACTTTATTAGGAACCTACTCATTTATGACTGAATGTCAAAGCAGAATCATCAAAGCAGAAATTCACATTTGGTTTGTTAAGCCTGTGACCACTGTTGACGTGTAGTGCTCAGCCCTTAGCAAATTTTTCGGACAAAAACACGGGAAGTCTAGAGCCAGTCCCAGGGGACTAGGCGGGGGGAAACACTGTACAGGGTGTCAACCCATCACAGGGCACATTCGAACACACACACACGCACACAATTTAGAGAGGCCAAAAAGCCTAAAACACATCTTTAGACTGAGGGAGAAAACCACCAAAGCACAGAGAAAAACCTGCAAACTTCATTCACACACGGCGGAGGTGGAAATCAAACTCCCAACCATGAATGTGTGAGTTAGTGTACTAACCACAATGCTAGCTAGAATCCCAACAGCAGAAATTAATAAGGTGCTATGTGATTTTGGATGCAACACTGCCCGTGTTTGACTGAAGCACCTAATTCATAGATATAATTTGTGAAATATTTGGATGCAAAGCTATGTTATATATCTTTCACATTTCCTTTCTCTGTCTTTTAGGAACGGCCTTCTTTGCTGTGGCCCACCTACTGTACTCTCTTTCATTCCTTACTTCACATTATTCCTCTCAATCCTCTTCTTCCTGTGGCCTCTACTTCTTCTACCTCCTGCTCTGGGGAGCAGGTGGTGGAATTTATTTCTATCTCCTGCCCTTCCTAAAGAAGTCTCCGGTTCCTGAACTTTTTGTCCCAGCCGTTGGAGGTTACGTGCTTCTCATTGTTCTAATGACGACTTTTGCGGCAAGAACGAGGCGGCCTCTGATTCTGCTGGGTGGCCTGGTCTTCATGGTGTCTGACTTCACCCTCGCCCTGCAGCAGTTCAAAGTGGTTGAGCATCTGGATTATGGCAGGCATATTGTCATGACAACGTATTACCTGGCCCAGCTGCTGATCGCCATTGGTGACGTAAAGACGATGATGGGAAAGCAGGCTGAAGAGCTCCTCAAGTTTAAGAGGCTATAGGGGCTGCATGCAGACATGGGCATGTGGGACTTACGCAGATTTCGTACAGAAAGACATAATATGAATCATTACTTACAGGAGATTCTGTATTTCTATGTTTACATAATGTATAGGTCTGTATTATTTAAATATGTTCCGTAGGATTCAAAGGGTTAGTGAACATTTATAGCTACTGACCATGCTTATCACCTAAGCACAAACTACGACATGTCCGATCATATAAGACATAGGAACTATACTTAAAATATTCTATGTTTCTTATAATATTGAAATAAACAAAAACTTTCAAACTATGTAAGAAGGATTGAATAAAGTTGGGAAATGTACATATCTAAGTATCTCTCCTAAATCCCTGTTCACTATTTTCAAAGTTTCTATTATATATTGCTTTGTACAATTATGGAAAGGATCCATAAGACCAATGTAGTCAGTCCTGAAGTGATACTGATGTGTGTGTGTGTGTGTGTGTGTGTGTGTGTGTGTGTGTGTGTGTCAGTCATTCACATCAATCAGTCCTGATGATTAGCAACATTTAATTTCCCCACAAAGGCCTGGATGATGACGTTTGCTGACTTTTCTGCTGTTGCCCCGCTTACAATTCATAACAACCTCCAAACACATTAGTCACCTGGTATCTAAGGCTGGTTATTGGGCCTAATGCTATCCAACATACACTAGACTTACACTATAGACCTACCGAATGTTTCTCTTGACTAGTTAAAGAGAACGAATGTTGTCAAATGGAGAAATCATTTTGATGTATGTGTTTTGTCTATTTTTTTCATGTTAATATAAAAAACACTCAAGTTCCAAGTATAGAGAGAAACACTGACCTTGATTATATCCAGCATTTTCTTTGTGCTTTTTAACTTTTTAAATGTGTAGAATCATATTTTGGTTATTTATTGGAGGCATGTAAGCAATTCATTCATTTATGTTTACCTCATTTGTATTAAAACATACACCAGATTCAAGCTGATGTTATTCATGTTACACACACACACACACACACACACACACACACACACACACACACACACACACACACACACACACACACACACACACACACACACACACACACACACACACACACACACACACACACACACACACACACACACACACACACACACACACACACACACACACACACACACCATCCAAAAGCCCAGAGGACACATTCATAAAATGCAGAAACATGTCCAGGTCATTTGCTTAGCATAGCTGGAATATTTATGCTTTGTTGATACAGCATTATTCAAGGTCATGTATAAGAAGCATCTTTGGATAGATATCTAACTATCTAGGGAAAAAAACCTTTATATCTAACTAACTAAATAACTAGAGAGCTATCACATAAATTAACATCAGCTAGCTAGCTAAAATGAAACCTAGCAAGTTTCTGAAACCCAAACACCTTGTTCAGTTAGATTAGATAGCAAGCTAATGTTAGCTGAGTGAATTTCTTGAACGCTAGCCTTTATTTATTTTTATTCGAGTGAATTATTAATAAAGTAACAGCACTTTTATTCCAGTCGGAGTGTTTTGTATTTTTTTCACCAAAGGTTATAGCTAATAACTATTTATTTTTATATGAATTTATAAGTGATGTCCACCAGGTGCCGCTAAAGCACCACTCTTTAAATGTTCCTGATTTTCCTTATATAAACGTTTCTAAAAGATGATAGCAAGAGTTACAGCAATATTTATGACATACATATCAAACCTCATATGATACTATGTTTATTGGATTAAACGCTTCTTAAATTCATCACAATCAGCTCTGTTGTTGGAGGAGGAAAAGCGTCCGGAGTCACAAGACTGGAACAAATGAGCATTTTCTGTCATAAATGATAATAAATGATGTAGGGTTTCACATGAGTAAATTAATCTGACAAAAACTAATTGCTCACACATTCTTCATGCATATAGTCAGTTTTTCCAGGGGCACCGTTAGGACCTTTGAACCCACTTACAGGTTGGGCCTTACATACCTCATTCTCCTGGGTTATTTCTGTTCCCGAGGGTCCCCTTGTCCTTCCAGGATATTGTAATCATCTCACACTTCCAATGCTCTATGTGAGATTTTTACCAGAGATAAAGTGATTACAACTCTTTCTCTTCTGATTCTGATTTTTCTGATCAGACAATTTCCATTCTCATCCCATATAGTTGTATTCAAAATGTTGTATACATTTACATTTACGCAGACATCCTTATCCAGAGCGACATACAATTTTTTTTTTTAAGTCTCTGGTTCACTAGATCACAGACTTAGGATACCGTCTACCTAAAACTTTGTTCAGGGTTTTTTTATCTTTAAATATACACATAAAACAAAGTTTTTTTAATGCTCATTTATTAAGCTCAAGATCTGATGTTTAGGGCACCTAACATTTAGGGATGTTTAGGCTTTTCTGCTCACCATGTTTTCACAGAGTGCTTATTTGTGTTGCTATAGACTTCCTGTTAGATCAGACCACTCTTCTCATAAGCACTTACCTTGTGATAATAACAATATACACATAGCATCCACTTTAATAAGAACACCTTTACACCTGTACATTTTTGCATTTATCTAATCAGCCAATCATGTGGCAGAAGCACAATGCAATAAAAAACATCATGCAGATACAAGTCAAGAGATTCAGGAATGCTCTGTGCTCTATACATCTGTTCTTTCACAAAAAAAAACTTGTAATAAAATTGTGGCATGGTTGCTTCAATCAGATGGGCTGATTCGAGTATTTCAAAAAGTCCTGATCTCTTGGTATTTTCACACACAACAGTCTAAGAGTTTATACAGAATGATCTGAAAAACAGAAACATCCTGGGTGCAGACAATCTGCAGGCTGAAACACCATTGCTGAGAGAGATCAGAGGAGAATGAGAAGACTCTTCTGATCTGACAGGAAGTCTATAGTAACTCAAACAAGCACTCTGTGCAATCTTGGTGAGCAGAAAAGCATCTCAGATGCTCAGAAGATCCAATCATGAGGTTAATAAATGAGCAGGTGTCTATTAGGTGTTCCTATTAAAGTGGCCAGAAAGCGTATAATAAAGTGTAAAGTATATTTTCATTATGTTTTATGTATATATGTATATTATATTATATACTCTCATTATGGAAACATTATCAGCTGCAAAAACAAAATAACTACTTTCCAAAATTCACAGGCAAACAATCACTGGAAAAGATCCAACATTTGATGTTTTCTCTGGTATCTGATTTTTTTTTCTTGTTTCATTGAGATATCAGATACTGATATTGGGTTGGTGCCATCTCTCTCTCTCTCTCTCTCTCTCTCTCTCTCTCTCTCTCTCTCTCTCTCTCTCTCTCTCTCTCTCTCTCTCTGTCTCTCTCTCTCTCTCTCTCTCTCGCTATAATTAAACCTCCTTCTTCCTTCAATCACAGAAACCGACTAAAGATATAGAATGAAATATTACTTATTCCATAATTACATAATGGACTGTTTCACAGATCATCTCCAACACCTTCTCCTTATCCATCTATCCTTCTTTCACAGCATTTCTAGTATTAAATATTATTCATGTACTACCTTATTTTCTCTCTCTCTGTCTCTCTCTCTCTCTCTCTCTATCTCTCTCTCTCTCTCTCTCTGTCTCTCTCTCTCTCTCTCTCTCTCTCTCTCTCTCTCTCTCTCTCTCTCTCTCTCTCTCAGTAGAAACATATTCCATTACCGTGTTAAGGTTCTGAAACCTTTATGTAAAATTCCCGTAACATGCTTTATAAAACATTCCATGTTCCAGGAATTGGGATTTCCTTCTGCTTTTCTCGAATCAGATCAGATCGGCTGTTGTTCCTGCGGCTCTGTCGACAGATAAGGGACAATTTTTTACTTGGCTATCAACTAAAGCCATCAGCCCAAACAATGGAGCACAGGGACAATTACCGACATTATGCTGCAGCTGCGGTGTGTAAATAAAGTTAAAAACCTCACAGTACATATTTTAGTTTAGGAGAGTAATGTGGTTTTAAAGGAAAAACAGGTGTGTGGAACCAGGCAAGCATGGCACCTGCATGGGGTAAAACCATTTGGACCAAAATATTTTGATAAAGACTATTAGACATATTAATCCTGTGGGTTACCTAACGTTCCATGTGTCTCAGATCAAGTGCTATAACTTTAAGGAAAACCCCACTTAGCGACACTTAGCGATTATTGTGCTAATTATTTGGTCTGTGATTGTCTGCCACTGCTAAAATTATGTTAATACAAGATCCAGTGTAAATTTGACAACAGAATTCTGTCAGAAAGGCCTCGAGATCACCGCATATCTTTGTTACTTGGCGAAGGTGAGAGCTACAGGACCAAAGTGCTGCCACATCGCTCTATTTAGGTATAGATGAAGAAGCTATCAGCGATGGCATTGTGGGGAATGTAGGAAACCGAATCAACATGTCAATGAAAGACGGTTAAACAAACAAACATAAAAAAAACCCAGTGAACTCAGACTACCTTTACAAAGTAAACCTTGTACATCGTTCATATGACCACATGTTAATTGTTAAGATATGTATGTGAGAGCTGGACAGACTAAAGGAAAGTAAAGCGCTGCTGCATCGTGCCCTTTAGGTTGAACTGAAGCAAGGGATAAATCATAGTATAATATAAATCATAGTATATATAATAGTGTTGTGCTGCATGCATGTTAAGCTTCTTATATTAGTAACTGGAAGGTTGTGAGTTTAAATCTCCTGCCACTAAGCAACATACAGTATTAAAACTATATTTCACCTCAAACCTAATCACTAAATGGAAATCGAGCTCCTCGCAGGCTATTTGTTTATGTCTGTATACCAGACACAATGAGGGAAAAGACTTTATTACAAAATCACTGTATGTAATCACGGTATCAGTGCCACAGAGTTGACATTGTGTCATTACACGTTGTGAAATGTTGCACCGGTGAGTATATAAAATCAAATGCTAACACTAAGGCTTGGTTTTACACGAACAAACCAGTATACAAATCCGGTTTTAGCCGGTTCACAGCTGCAGCTTTAACAGCATGACTAAATTAGAATAAAGATTCTATAAATTATTGATTATCTTCTTATGACCTTTTATATTAATGAACCTAAGATCTGTCTGAGATATCAGTGCTTATTAATGGTGCTTGAAAAGCAACATTATTACTATTGTGCTGGACAAAACTTCGGCGCGTAACTTGTCCCGCAGCTTTTGTCCTAGACCCATGAATGAGGTATCAAATCGACCGCTCATTGAGGAGCAGTGTGCTATGACTTTTGGTACTTCCGGTACCGGGTCTCAAAATGGCCTTTTTTCCCATAGACTCCCATTATAAATTTTGGAGGTTTATAACTTTATAACTAAGCTTTCGAACTATCTACACCAAACTCTGCCAGCTCCTTTAGGGTGATACTCTAAACAAACTTTTAAATTGGTGTACCGACTGGCCTTCCGGTTGTGCCGCAGCCCCGCCCCCAAAATATGCAAAATCAAAAAACTTTTTACAACATGGACATGTGACATATCAAAACACTCAGAACAATGAGGGGAACTTTCTCACGTGTATTTTGAAGACGTCACGTGATGTCACTTGAAAATAAAAAATTAGCACAACATGGACATGTGACATATCAAAACACTCAGCACAATGAGGAAAACTAAGTCAAGAGTATTCAGATGACATCACATGCTCGTCTCGACTAGCCTCTGGGATTTGCCACGTGCAAGCACCATTCACATTTTCTTCAGGAAATGTACGTTCTAGTTATTATTATTATTATTATTATTATTATTATTATTATTACAGTAGACTCGTGATTTAGGACTCTACACCTAGTGCAAGAAATGAAAAAAATTCAATGTCACATCATCCCAGATTCCATCGCTGAGACCCACAACACCCAGACATTCTCATGTTCGTGTTCACCAGACTACTGAATACACACTCCAGGACTCAGGATCTTTTTGGGCAAGACTTTGGCCTGATGTTAGACTTTCTGGTTTTGATATCACCTTCATTCACCTCTTGTTTTGTTCCTAGATTAAAGATCAGCGTGTACCTGCACTTGTGTCCACAATGAATTCCTGACACTCAACATAATGAGTGAAGACATTATCTATGTTGCAAATGAACCCATTTGCTCCCTGAATGCAAAAAAACGGTTCATTACATCTGGGTAATGTACAGTATGTTTCAGCTCAATTCTCACAGAATTCTCAATTCTCATTCTCAAAGCACTTAAGTGTAATGTTTAGAATGACTGCAAGCAGAAAATGTATCTTATAGTTTTATGATTTAAGTACAGAGTCTTATGTAAAAACATTTTTTAATCAAAATCTCTGCTTCCACTGCTTCATACTTTTAAATATTACTTTGTTGAGAAGTCTATTAACACAAATATCTATGAAAATTAATGACTTGTGGGCAGGGTTTACTGTTGGTTGGTTAAAAATACTGTGCTGTACATGCGAGAGGCTAAAAGGTGTGATTTGGTGTCAGTGCAGGATGTAGTGTATGGGGCTAGAAACTGTTTATTAAAATGAAGCACCTGTTCAGTGCTACATAACCACACCAGCTTTCAGGTCTTTTATTCTCACACACTGCACCCAAACAGGATGTTGCAAATTTTGGTTCTGAGGTGAACATTCGCATGCGACGTCGAGCAGCGCAGACAGAATGTTCAGCCATCTGTTATATTGTGCCACAGAGAATTCTTCGTTTTCACATCGCACTGGCTTCAAGATAAGGATACAATGCAGACAAACCCGTAAAAAATAAAAAGGTTTTCATGCTATCGTTAGTAGGTTAAGTTAGAATCCAAAGATGATACTGGGCTGGGAGTCTATGAGAGCAATTTTGGATCATGGTGGGAGGGATTTCATAAACTATCTCCGCTGTCAATCACAGTGACACTAGCCAATCAGTGGTGAATGTATGTGGAAGAGGGAAGAGAGCACAAGTGTGTTGCCTGGAAAACATGCAGTTGGTTAGTGAGTAGGAATTGGCCAAGACTAAATTAAGGACTAATAAGGGAGACAACCAAAACAGAATAACATTAAAATGTAACATGAATGGAGAGAACATACTGGAAGCCACTATGTACCTCTATTAAACCCAAAGTTTCTTTCTTCACAGAAGTAGTGATCAAAGCATATTAACAATCTGTACAAAAAGCAAATCTGCCCTTATTGTCTATTTGCTTAAACATACAGTGACAGTTATAGTTTTAGCTTTCACCAGGACAGCACCGCTCAGATTTTGCATTCTCAGTGATACTGCAGGAGGTAAAAATAGGATCAGGGGGAGAAAAAATTCCAACCTGCAAAACACATCAGAAACACCCAAATCCAGCCAAGTGCAACATAAAGTGGACATGCTTACAAAGCACCACCTGCAGAGGAATGTATGCGGATGTGTGTGTGTGTGTGTGTGTGTGTGTGTGTGTGTGTGTGTGTGTGTGTGTGTGTGTGTGTGTGTGAACGTGTGCTAAGGGATCCTCTGGTGGTGCATTTTTTCCTGTGTGTGAGGATAGGTTTGGGTTTCTCTGTTCTCTGGGAAAGTCATCAAGGCTGACTGGAACACAGAAGATTGCGATGATTAAGACACTATTGCGCACAGGTAGCAGCTGAAAGTGTAAGTGTATGTATGTAGAAATAAACCAAATAAAATGGAGATATTTCTGATATCTGTAACTTCTTATTTTGTTAAAATAATTAGGCTGCATAATAGCTAAAGATCATTTTATAAGGGTAGCCTTGCTTTTCTGCATTTCTGACAAGACTTGAATCGGCTTTGAAACAGTGCATTAAACGTATACAAACGTAAAAATACATCTTATATACTGTAGACACAACATGTCTGAGTGAACTTAAAACAAACTCAAGTGCAGACAAATCAGTTTTATTTAATAGCTAGATCACTGAACAAGTGACAGCTCCAGTACGTGTTTGTTGCCTGGAAAACATATTGAACTAAACAGTGGTACTGTAGCTTAAATAATGTAACAACATATTCGCGAGCTTGTTAGCTAGCTGAGTAAAACAAACACGTTTACGATCAGCATATTATTTAGGCTCTTGTCAAGAGGACAGCAAGTCACTTTTCCTCATGAAATGTGCTAGCATGAAGATTTTTCAACAGCTTTGCTTATGAGTTTGTCTGTGTTTTGAATGAAAAAGAGAATGAAAAGAATGAAAAAACATTCGCATCTCATCCGTGTACGCTAATTATTCCACCTGTTAAAAACTTGCCTTCAGTCAAGACCCAAGCACCCAAACAAGTTTTAAAAAAGTTGGAACATCAACAAGTGAAAAATGTAGCTTTGCGAAAGTTAATACAGTGAATTTGTTTAAATTGTTCAATGCGAATATGAATGTCATTTAAATCGTGAACGTGTTCTTAAAGGATGTACATATTCAAATAGGAGGAACACTAATGTTCTTGAGATTTTTTTTTCTTCTTTTCGAACGCTCAGTTTGCCAAAAATTTGCTCAGACAACTAGAGGTGTGAATTGAGACTGGAATCCCACAGGCAACAAAAAAAAAGCTTCCCGAAGGCGGGAGGTTTTTGCTTTTGTGTGGGCATGAGCAAGTCCTCAGATTTAAAGCACAAATAAAGACCTCAGAAACCGCCTGGTCTGAGTTGTGCCAGTTTAAGTTAGGCTACTATTTTGTTCATATTTTAGGAAAGTGAATCAGTTAAATGTAAAAATATCATGGTTATGTAAAACAAAAATACTAACCCAATGAAAAGGATTCAATGATAACAGTACAAAAAACACCTCTCTGGAGGTTATGGGGTTGTTTGAGCCACTATTCACTGGCTTTTCTTTTTTTTTTCCACAACTTTCTATTTTAATTTCCAGTTTTAATAACCATATTGATGATAATATATATTTTTTAAAAATATGTTTTAAAGCCACGCCCACTTCAGGTTTCAAATTTGAATACAACTACAGTTCAAATATTTGATACATGACACAGATACCTATACAGGTTGTGTTACTGTAAGCGAAGAGAAATGTGTAAGTCTGGAAATCAATATCTTGTTCCTTAAACATAAAACCAACCATAATCAACCTTAAACTACAGAGTTATAAAACACAGGTACAATTCTGGTTTCCATAACGACCCCCTTCATTCATTCTGAAAATGACCCCTTTACTCAGTTGAATATTTTGCACCAGACTCAGAGCAGTACTGTAAAGCGATGTGTAAATAAACCTTGAATTTGTCCTCTTACACCCACTGAAAATGATAATAACACACTGGTGAAACATTATTGGAAGCCTCAACAAACTTCTTTTAAACATGACTACTGGTTTAAAGGTCAGCTTTGCCCTTTAATTCACTTCACTGAGCAGATTTCAGAAGGCAGATCAGCATCTTCGAGCACATTCTTTCTTTCTTCTGTGGTCATAGGATAACATACGAGCCAGGCCAGAATAGAAAAACTCAACATCCAAAGCAAACAGCCACAGAGAGAGACTTGCTATTTGTTCTTGGTTGTACTTAGAAGTTCTGACCACGGCCTTAGGGAAAGTGTACACTAGCAACTGAGGTTAGAGGCTGTCTGATTGGATAGCCATTTGACCTGGAGGTCAGAAAAATGTCATAAATGTAATTCATACCCTGCATGTATGTATGAAGGAGTGTACTTCTGTCCCCTTGAGGAAATCAGTCTACGTCAGTCATTAGCAGTAAGATCATGACCTTTAACCTAGATCGTTTGTGTACTTGGCTAGTTCCAATCTAAATGGTTGGTTCCTCTTTTGGGGGAAGAAGCGAAGCTTGGGAAGTAAGTCGTGGGAAAATGTTCCCATCTCCAGCGGCCAAAAGGAATGCTTGATATTGACCTTTGAGCTCAGATGGAGGAATGAGGAACAAGGAACATCCTTTTCCTGCTTTCACACCACATTTTCAGGTCAGAGCTTTTGTTACTATTATGGATGTGTATTTTGAGGAACACCACAAATTGGGCATCACAGGTTTAATAAATATGAAATGACATACTCATTTAAAATATCTTTGCTGTTGAGTGACAACTTAAAGTTCTGCAACCAGGATATAAGGCTCTTATTATGTTAGATATTTTTTAAGGAATACTCTTTTGTACTGGACTTCCTAGTGGCACTACAGAAGAGCATCCACTCTAATATTAGGAGATTGTTTGAATACCAACGATGTTAAAGAATAAAGATAGTTTGATTTGAGAGGAATTGATGAATGAGACAATAGATCAGAATTTCAACATTAATTTCCTGATATTTACATTTAGATGTATTATGAAATGAGGCATGGAAGCCTTTATTATCACCACATTGGAATTCTGGAGCACATTGGAATTCTTTTCTTCGCCATATCCCAACTGAGGAGGTTGGGGTCAGAACGCAGGGACAGCTATGATACAGCACCCCTGGATCAGGAAGGGTTAAGGGCCTTGCTTAAGGGCCCAACAGTGGCTCGAGCTTGATCCTCGATCCTCCAATCAACAACCCAAAGCCTTAACCACTTGAGCCACCATTAAACAACTTAGAACATGAAATCTTTGGTGGCAGACCACTGAATTTCTAGTTTAAGCGAAAGTATTGAAACTAAGCAAGTTAAAGCATGTCTTAACTGAGCCACTTCATTTTGGAAGGAAATGGAAAATATTTGTTTGGACAAAATATTCTGTTTATTGTAAAATACTAGTTACTGTGAAAGATCATTTCCTGGTTTCATTTCCTAGTTAATATTTTGTAGCCTATCCTTTGCTTGTAGTAACCACATATAGCCTATGAGTCACAGACATAACCAACTGCTGCATTTTTCTGTTGTGCTGCCTTTCCAGGTTCATACCACAAGCTGCCAATGTTGGGCCATTGAGTAAAGCCCTTACCCCGTCTGCTCCGGGGTACTGTATTTTGACTGACCCTGTGCACTGACCTCAACTTCCTGTGATAGAAAAGAATTTCACTGTGCTGTAATTTATATGTGACAAAATAAACACTGCTTCTTAATCTTTAACTTTACGTTGTTTGTTTTTTTTGGGTTTCTTCTTTCAGTTTTCTCTTCAGGAGGTGAAATAAATGCTCAGTTTAGTCAGTGACTGGTGATCGGCTTGGCAGACTAAATCCTTTCCCCTTATGAAGTCTTTTGTTATGTTGGCATTGTGTTTTGTGCTATTGTCTGGCAGTGTGAGGAAATTCCTTTCAGTTATATTGGATGCATTTCTCTTAAAATTGGTAGACAGAATGCTAAATTCATTCTGCTGCTTCAGTCATGATTTCCAGCATCAATAACGATTAATGAATCCACTAAGTGAGGTCCAGACCATGACACTACAGTACTACCACCACCATGTTTCACAGACATTCATTCATTCATTCATCTTCTACCGCTTATCCGAACTACCTCGGGTCACGGGGAGCCTGTGCCTATCTCAGGCGTCATCGGGCATCAAGGCAGGATACACCCTGGACGGAGTGCCAACCCATCGCAGGGGTTTCACAGACAAGCTTGCATATTTTGGATCATGATCATTGTTTGCGCTACACTTTGTCCTTTCCATCACTTTGATAGTACTTCATCATATTTTTGTTTTCAAAATCTTCACTGAACAATGGTTTGTTATACATTCACCCCATGCCCTGAGGAGGTGCTTGGTGATGCTACAGTCTGTTTTTTTGGACAATGTTTTAATTATAAACTGCACTTGGTTTCATTTGCTAAATTATTTTGATGGATTTCTTTTAGTCGATATTCCGATTCATTGTGTAATGGCTCGGATCAATTCTCTTTCTCTTCTCGGAATCATAATGGTTTCTTTTTCTCTCAAAGACAGCTCTCTGGTCTTTGGAGCTATTAATTGTTAGAGAACTCAATCTAACAGGGCACACCTGGGCAACTAGAAACCAGAAACTCCTGTCTGTCACATGTTACAATATTTCTGATCAGTGGAAAATGGGTGGGCTGAAACACAAGGTGACAAGGTGACATGTTTAGATAACTAGGTAATTATTAGGAAAATAAAACTGAAACGATCGTCTCATTTTAATCATTTGATCTCAAACCATCTATTTCCAGTGTATAGCAAAGATATGTCAGCCCCTAGACTTCCATTACATGAGATTTTTCAAGTGAACAACTTCTCTGTGTGTTCTCCATGGACTAGTAAATAGGAATTTTGTTTGAAAAATGCCTTAAATCTTAATCTTCATTTCTGAGATGAGAGGAATGACTGACTCTCCTTTGACCTTCTAACTACAGAGCTAACAGGGCTTTGTCTAATTTTTACCAGAAACAGAAAATTACTGCCCTGTCATTCCAAAGGTGTAAAGGTGGTGTTGTTCAGATGAAAGGAAAAAGTGGAATGTTTTAATCTCTTGGAGACAGTTGGATGAGAAAGTAAAAAAATAAGTGAGTAAAAGAGAGAGAGAGAGAGAGAGAGAGGGAGAGGGAGGGTGGGAGGAGAGGTATGTGGGTGGCTGCCACACCTGCAGCTCAGGTATGGAAGGGGGACTCCAGAGGTTTTAACACTAACATGATGACACATCAGATGTTAAGTATTCTGTTTCGAAGGAGTGGCAGCAATCATCATGGCAAATCAGTCTGGCATTCTCTCTCTCTCTCTCTCTCTCTCTCTCTCTCATACAAAAAACAAAAGTCATTGATTCAAGACAGTATCCTTTCTTTGCCTTCTCTAAAGTGTATTGTTGTAAACAATATAAACTCACGCTTTCCTCTACCTGCTGATGTTACATGCTCCTTCCTGTTTCACTCCTCTGATGTGCGGATGTTTTTCACACACCTATAACAATCTACACAACTCCAAACATGAACTTTGAAGCCTTTATGAGCTTTCTGCATAAACAATAATGAACTCTAGACAAGTCTTGAGTTCATCGCATGGCACCACACACACACACACACACACACACATATTTATTAATAAATGAGGCGTCATGCTTTTACAGTTACAGTTTATAAATTTTGTCTGATGTCCATGTGGCAAGTTAGTTTCTACAATCCTGTAAAAACTCTCTCCAGGCTTTTTTTCTCACATGAAATTAAAAAGAAAAAGAAAAAACACACCTTGTCTTGTGTCCATGATTACAACATTCTGACACTGGAGATTTCTTGCATGTATATTAAATAATATCCCTATAGAAATAGAAGGTTTTTTAAACAGTACTATGGAAAGTTCTCCCTAGTAGGCTAGGTAAAAATAGAAAAACCTGAAATAAAAAAAACTCAAATTCTTAAAGACCTGAGTATCTACTTTCATATGAGTCATTAAGCAGCAATATGTAGTGAGACATGACAAAGACATTCAGTGCTGAACAAGAACACAACAAAACAGGAGCAAATTCCATTCTTTGGCCTCTGGGAAAAAGAGTTAAATAACAAGCCTTTCCTTAATCTCTTAATCTGTAATTAGACTCAGATTATATATCTTGTCACAAAATACATTATGACATAATGTATTTTGTGATGAATGTACAGCCAGAAATAAAGTCAGAGCTGCTGTTATAGAAAATTCATCAAGACCTACAGACCAATCAGATTCAAGAATACAATAAATATGATATTAAACCTTATCATAACAATAGAAATTTCAATCTTATTTTTCATTCAAGCCTTATCAAGTATTCCATAGAGGCATGAAGAAACAAACAGAAAAAACAACCTCTCATGCAAAGAGAAATATGCCACAGCATTCCATAAATGCCACGGTTCTTTATTGCCTTTTATGTCCATTTTGCTAAGCAGTGTGTGTGTGTGTACAGTATGTGTGAGTGAGTGTGTATTGCTTTGGCGGTGCCGGCATAACTTTAAATCACCTGTGTCATTCCAATGAACCTATTTCTCTCTGCCCAAACATTATAACATGAGAAGATTATTTATCACATGACTACATGAATGTTTTTTTTTGCATTTCTCACATGCATAGCATAAGCCATATAAGCTCTCTGCTACCAAAATAGGAAATGTCACCTAGCTTCATACTTCACATTTTGCACATTGCTGCTGAGAGATCATTCCAATAAACACCATGTAAGTGTCTTATTAAATGGTCTGGAAATGTTTCTTTTAATGGTATGTGTATCTGCATTGGATTTGTGTCATATGGAGCATGGTGTGCATGTGCTAGGCTAAAGGAGTAGGTGTGCATGTTTTACAGTTTTGCCTAACAAACCCATCAAACAACCCAGTCTGTCTCGTTGAAAAATGTACAGCTAGCAAAATTGCTGATGAACCTAGCAAAACATTGAGAAAAGCTGCCCATCAAGTCAAGTAAAGACCCTTTTTAAAAAAAACATATATAGCTGATGCAATACACAGTGAAATGAAACTTCCTGGTGGTACATAAAGACATAATAGATAAATATTTTCTGCTTGGATTTGTGCTTTGAGTGGCTATTTCCAATTTTTCATTTAATTGGGTGTTAAAAATTTTCTGCTGAGGCCTGCATGTTTATTCAGTAGCTGTGAAACCCATTTTGGCACACGGTTCGGAGAAAAGGAGTTCAAGGAAGCCATTTTACACTAAAGCGCAGAATATAAAAAATATGAAAGATAGTTGTCACAATCAGGGAGTGAATAGTACTTGCTGGATATTCCTGCAGCATAGAATATTCAATATTGAGAATTCCAACGTATACCAGATTACGCTTATTTATTTGTGATGCAAGCTAGTTTACTAACAGTTAGCTAACTGAATAGCTATGAATCATAGGTGAACATGGCAGCATTTCTAATTTCTCCATTTATACCTTTTTAAAGAAAAACATTTCTTCATGTTTAATAATTTATTATTTTACATAAATTACCTTAACGGTAAATTTCTCTGGATGAATGTTGAACATTCACATTGCATTAAAAAAAATATAAAAAATAAAAAACCTATACAACGCGACTGAAGAAAACCCATAATGGTCATATTCTTTTGCAGCAAACAACCTCCAGCTGTGCCTTCACTCTGCCATGAACTACATGAGGAAAGCAAGATTGCATCTGAAATAGAACTTAAAACAAGGCTCAATGTTCCATTTTGAGCCAGTAATAAAGATCTTAAAGTGACACCGAACTGGAACTGCTGAAGCAGGCAACATACTGAACATGATACACCGAAAACTGCGATAACTGCTTGAATTAGCGATTAGTTACCCAAAAGAAATCCCCACATAGTTCAAATGTTTTTTTGTAAAATCTGTATTAAAATGTATACAGACAGCTCAGACAGCAAAAGTCTTTTGGCAGGTAACCCAAAACCTCATGAAAATCTAAACCCACTATGAGCTACCTCAGAGGCTTACAATCGCCCCTAAATAACAGTGGAAACAAAATCGCTAGTGGAAAAACTAAGAGGCCAGTCAGTTCAGTGTGACCTCTCAAGATCTTTACTGTGATGATACGCTAAATATGATGCCATACAAGTCTACAGGATCCAATGAAAGCAGCTACTTTGCATTTAAAAGTTCAAGCTACAAGCTCGCCATACCAGTCTTTCCATGAAGTAGCAAGCTAAGAAAAATGCAGCCAGTTACACTAAAGCTACTTTGTCAAATTGAGAGAAAAAAAAAGTAATGTTAGAAAAGTTACTTTGCATTTGAAAGCTACGCTTCATGCTACAGGCCAGCTCCAGCCAAACTCCTCAGTACGTCATGAAGTAGCTAACTATAAGTTACTAAGAAAAAATAGCTAACGAAAAATAGCTCTTAAGCTAATTTGTCAAAACTGATTTTTACTTCATTTTATTGTTTAATTCGGAATGCTGATTCAGTTTGTTTCTATCTAACTAGTTATGCCACCTTGGATAAAAACATCAAGCAAGTTTGTAGTTAGCTAGTCATTAACAGTCTAATTTCAGATTGGAATCAAGAGTCAAAGAGTCTTACTGGAAAAGCTACATTATTTTGAACTCATCTACAATGCTAATAGTTAAACTAGTATCATTGTTACTCGTAGCTAGCTTCATCCCAGCACAGTTTAACGCTGTTGCCTTGTACACTTTAGCTCATATTGCTACAGCTAGCTATTTGCATCCAGCTAGTTTGTATCAGCAGAGTTATTATTATTCTAACAAACATTTTACAGATTATCAATAAAGCTTTTTAGAAAGCTTCAATAGTTAGATTTCAGATTAGTTTCTGGGCTCCTTGGTGAAAGAGACCCTACTTTCTTGCACATTGAGTAGATTTTAGTTTATATTTGATTACTTTTACTAGCTCGGATTATAATATAATTAAAACTGATTCACAGACTGAAGCCCACAGAAGCTACATCACTATTTTGTTTACACACATAGAGAAAAATGGAACATTCCAGAGGATGAGCAATGTCATATCTTTTAAGCTCATCACTTCCTGGGTTCTGTAAAAATAACCAAGGAATGTATTAAGAAAATGCTAATTTCTTCTTCTTCCTTTTGGCAGAGAAGATTGTCCTCAGTAAAAGGACATAGCGAACACTTTCCATCATCTTCATGTTGAGGATGAACGTGCTTCACAGCACATGTCCTCGAAACAGGACAAATTCCTCAGTAAAGAGCTCCGGGTTTCCGACCTCTCCTCTCCTCCTCCTACAGCGTTGGACCACGGCGTTGGTCTTTTTGAGTGTAATTGCATAATAATTCACGTTGATTATCATGTTAAGCAGTTTGACCTATAGTGACCCAGTATCATGGATTATGGTTGGGGAATGCAAGTGTGCAACTGGTCACATTTATTCATGCATAATAATAATAATAATAATAACAACAACAGCAATAATAATAATTATTGTTATTATTGTTATTATTATTATTATTATTGTTATTATTATTATTACAGGTATATTTATTTTCCTAAAAACACTGTTCAGTTTCCATGGTTTCTGGTTTGTTCCAGCCTCCTAAAACCAGTAAAATCCAGTAGGTGATTTATGACTTCAGGTAAGTTCAGGTCACTTTGATTGGCTCAATACGGAGGTGTACGTTCTCTTAATTAACTCCAAAAAAAATAATATAGCAAGGTCCAGGAAGAAAAAGAACGGGTTAATGTTTTGCTTTTGAATATTTTTAATCAATTTATGAATCTACTGTAAGCATTATTGTTATATATTATAGCGTAATTAAACCATTCTATGTTCTATAGATGCTTGTTTGTATTTCAGTTGCCAGATAATAACTGAAAAATAACTGAAATCAACTTCTGAAATAAAAAACAATAATTTCAACAAATTAACCATCAATTACAGACGTTGCATCTCCCCTGAATCCAGAGTTTCCCACTATTGGTTACGACTTTGTGGTGGCATTTATGTGCTTTCAACCGATCGGACCTATACGCTCATTACGCAAGTTGCGTAGGTCCCCGCAAATTACGCAAGGCCTCGACCTCCCCCGGCCTCATTTTACAGCGCGTGTTAATGTTAACCGTGTAGATGACAATATGAAGTGGAGCTATCCATCTGGCCATGAAAAGAGAAAAAAGAAACAAAATGAGAGTGAAATGCGAGAACAGCAATCAGGTAAACTTGTGTTCTCTTCAAGTTTGATGTCAGCAAGAGCAAATAACAGTAAAGTTAAGTTGATGTGATTCTGTCTCTAGTCTCTATCTGACTAGCTAAATTAGCTGTGCAGTGCTGCCAGTGCAAGTGTGAATGTGTGGCAAATGGTTTACATGGCTCACGGGTCAGGTAGGAGGGCCCCTTAGCAGAATTTTGCTTAGGGCCCCAGGGAGGTCAGGATTGGCTCTGTTTCAACTAGTAAATACAATCTTTCTGACATGACTTGAATGCACCAATAATCTATTAAAAGCCTAGTGTTTAAACCTGATGTTTAAATCTGATTGGCTCTTGTAGTTTATGATGCAATAATACTTGCCACACTTGAACTCAGATCGACAGTTTATTAAGAAAAAACTTAAAAAAAAACACCACAATATTTTTTACAATCATTATTTAATCAGGCTACCATCCTCTTAAAGAGGAAAATTCTGCACATTTTATGATATTTAAGATTAAGTGATACTTCTGGGGTTGGTCAAGTTGCACTAATCTCTTATGTGTCTCTGGCTCCAAGTAACCTGCTTCTCCTCTCTCTCTCTCTCTCTCTCTCTCTCTCTCTCTCTCTCTCTCTCTCTCTCTCTCTCTCTCTCTGTGTGTGTGTGTGTGTGTGTGTGTGTGTTTGGGTGTTCCTACGCACATATATGTGTGTGTCTTTTGCCATACCTCATCATCACATTCTAACACACAACTGAGAAAGATTTCTATGAAAATGTCATCATCTGATCCGAGACCAGGTATAGTCTCTGTCTCACAGTACGTGTAATACGACTTTAAGTCGCAACACTGGTCTGGGATCTGAAGGATGGAGCCATTTCCATGCAAATGCTCTTCAGGTCAGAGGGTATTAGCGTCAGTGGTAGGGATTCCTTAAGAGCTTTGTCAGGGGTGACATTCTTCTTCATGTCGCTGCGTCTCTGTGTCAACAGTGGGATAAAGAAGGTCACTGAAGAAGCTTGCGCAGCTGAGGAGAGACGGGGGGACAGAGAATGTGAGTGTCACAAGGTACTATGAGTTCTGGACATTGCTGCGCAAATAAAGCTAATGGACTGAACACACACTCATAAAAAAAAAAATAAAAAAAAAAGTCAAAATGGCCTCTGCCCTTGTCATTTGTCAGGGCTGCTGAATATGAACCAGACAGAATGTATGGCACATTTTCTCAATTCTTTCTTCTCTGATTCCTTTCATAAAGCTGAGAAAATATGAAAGTGTGTGTGTGTGGTATTGTGTGGGTGGGAAATTTAGCGAGCAGTTCTTTTTCTGGGAAGTAAAATAAAAACAGCTGAGTGTCCACACACACACACACACACACACACACACTGTTCTGAGGCAGCAGGAAAGTGTGCTGCAAAGATGTATGTGAGACAAGGAAAAAACACTCGCAGATTCTTATCAGGTTAACAGTAACAATTGAATTCAATTTTATATTGAATTTAATAATAGTCCTAATAATTAAAATATTTAAGGATATATATTTTTGTAAGTCTATTTTTACTTTTTGTGTGTTTGAGGGAAGAGAAAGACTAATATGAGACATCATTTATACAGACTGTACAGTATATTCACAAAGGCTGTGTTTTTTTAACGACTGCATACATTTGGTCTGCTCTCACAGCATCTGTTTTTCGATGAGAAGAAAAAATAGTGGTGGGGTTGCGTGCTGTGTAAACCAACAGAGAGATTAATGGGGGGATCCAAATGATCTGAGTAAATCCTGAATAAAAAATGGAAGGTATGATATAATTTGGGTGGGAGAAAGGGGTGTTGGGTGCATTTGGTAGTATAAAGGTACTCAAGAGCACCAGTAGCTGAGACAGGAAATTCTGGAAATTCCTAACAGAGACACGGAAATCCGTCAGCTGTTCCACGGAGTGATTGTTTCTTTCTCTCTATCTATTTTTCTCTCTCTCTTTCTTTCTTTCTCTCTCCGAGCGCCGAGCTGATCTGAGCAGCGAATCAAAGCATCATAAGCAATGATGTCAGCTAGTATTTATAAAAAAAACAATATTTGCGGTATCATTCATAGCCAAACAGTGACACACATCCAAACACTTCTTTCTCATGAAATGGGTCAGTGAACTCATAAGTCCTAGGGATTTAAATGCAAAGCCTGTGGTTGAATTGAATTTCTGTAGTTTCATCGCATATTTTCCAATGCAGTTAACTATTTATTTATTTATTTTTTGGAAATCCATCTCCAAACCACCAGCCTCTCCCATTTAAATGATGGAGTTCCCATGCAGCCTCTTTCTCTCTCTCGCTCTCTCTGACTGCTGATCTTCCTGGCACTGAGGTCTAAAAGCCAAAAATTACACTCAATTTTTAATTTTATGGGAAAGAGGAATTTGTGTTGATGTTTTCTTTTTTTTTTGCTGAGTTCACATGACTAGTAAAGAGCGCTCACAACTAGTGCAGTTCACATACACACACACAAACACACACACACATAATTGTCTTACTGTTATGAGGACCTTCCACTGACAAGCAGTTTTCCTTCAAGGCACCAGCCAAAAGTACCAACAAACACACACACACACACACACACACACACACACACTTTTCCAATGTAGCAAATTATGCAAGAACTAAATAAAGTAGTTTTCTTTAAGGCCACCAGCCAAAAGTACCAACAAACACACACACTTATGGAATCATCACTATTATAAGATCCAACACACACCTGGAGACCAAAGAACAAGGAGCGTACTGTAACCTCCTGCCTAGACGACTCCGTGGTAACCAAATAAACCAAAACCTGTGACCAGATTCACAAGCTAAATGTCAAATGTTTGTTGATTGATTGATTGATTAACTAGGTACAAGTTAATGCTGCATATGCAAATGTAGCCATGGAATTTTATAATAGCTTCTTTGCACAAGAACAAGAACACACACTCACACACAAACACTTACACACTCAGAGCCGGTTGCGTGTGTAAGTGGTTGGCTGCCTTTGCAAATGAGCTCAGAAAGCAGGATGTGGGCAACAGAAGATCACGCTGTTACCTGCGAAATCTTTTATCCTTTTTTTTTTCTTTTTCTCCTCAGCGGCTCTGCTCTCGTTTCTTTTGCTGCTGTTCAGTTCACCTCCCACTCACTGCAGAAACACAAACTGCTGAGACTTCAGTGGAACTAAACCCCTTGTATCAGCAAATGTCTCAGATCTGAGAAATCACTTAGCAGATGAATGTGATTTCAGTTTTTGCGTCATCAGGACCCACTTTTTTAATCACTAGCATGTCGATGCTCTCTTAATACACGTGTGTATGCTTTATAAATTGCATCTATACCTCCTATTAGTACACTGTATATTACAGGTATGTAGAGTACAGAATGTTCTACTATGTGCTGATGTTTAGTGCAAAAGTTTATACACCACCATTGAACAACAAATGCAACAAGACATTAGCTGGTGACAAAATATCCAAGATGTCGGGATGTGCCATTACTGTAAAAAATAATCAAGCATTTTATTGTTTGGTGTGAAGCAGAAGGCGCAAAATTGGATTTTTTTCCAATAAGAGCTCAAGTTGTTTTATTCCACATATACTACAGCGAATGCCAATTTTCATTATTTATTTTCCCTTTTAAAATTCCGACATGAGAATTTTAGTGGTTGAAGATAAACATCTTTGAATTATTGACCTCTCAGACAGCAGAAATGGGATCCATATCATTTACTTAAAAGGTAGAAACATTTGTGTGGAAAAAAAAAATATATATTAACCACCTGACACCACTAGGCTACCACATCTATCTATCTATCTATCTATCTATCTATCTATCTATCTATCTATCTATCTATCTATCTACAGTATCTATCTATCTATCTATCTATCTATCTATCTATCTATCTATCTATCTATCTATCTATCTACATCTACCATATATATACCTGTAGATGTGGTAGCCTAAAATATAGGTATTGGGCTACCAATTGGAAGTTTGTGAGTTTAATCTTAATTCCCTTAATCCTCAATATAGATAAACAGAGAAAGACTTATAAAAAACTTTAAATTTCATATTAACCACCATAGAAGAGCACAACCAAACAGGAGGAAATTCCATATTTTTAGTCTCTGGGAATAGAGATGAAGTCATAATATTCTTATTATATTCTCTAATTGTTAATATGGGGGTTGTGGGGTAACAGGGTGGGGGTAGTTGCCTCTCAAGGTAAAAACCAGGCCCAAACGCAGGGATAGCAATTTGGATAGGGACTGGACTAGAAATGAAACCAAAACTCAAAACTACGTAACTAAATACACAAACTGGTGGCACTGAACACAAACCTTGGACACGAGCTGGAAGACTCTGTGCTGTGAAACACAACGCATCAGGGATAAATAGGGAAAACAATTAATGATACATGAGGAACTTTTTTTTTTTTTTTTTACCGTCTGTTGTTTTCAGCACCATGTACTGTACCATGTATCATATTTCTTTTGATTGAGCTTTAAAGAATATTTAGTTACAGATTCATACTATCAGTGAAAAAAAGACAAGATTGGAATAAGATTACTCTTAAGATTAGCTCACAGTTTCCAATATCAGGCTGTAAAGGGTGGAGGGTTTGGTGTGTGTATGTATATACACACATGGCTAGGTGATGATGTGAACTAAAGGATGTTTGCTCGGACTGCCTTCAGTTTTCACCTCTGTGTAATTACTGAAGGCTCTGGGGTCAAATTCACATCTCTGTGTGTGTGTGTGTGTGTGAGTGTGTGTTTGTGAGTGTGCATGTGTGTGGAAGAGACGCAAGGTGTGTCTAAAACAACCTTTTTGTGGTTTCTTCAAACTGGAGATCCTGGCTGGAAAAACACCAGGAGCTGCATATTATCAGTAATTACAAACATGCCGTTTTTCAGGAAAACTGGAAACTACAGAGTTCCCATTTTATTTCTAGGCTGAAATTTTTACCTGGCTAGCTACGGGAGGTCACTTTCAAAACTGTGATCGGTACAAGAACGCTCATCTCATCCGAGACTTTTTCGTCGTCTAGTTAAAGCCGCCTTGACTCGATTACTCCTGAGTAATCTGCTACGAAGTGACACTTGATCCTCCATCCCTTGCTAATGACTTCATTCTGTGCTCAGATTCTGCTTCGGGTTTCTCCACGCCTTTTGTTTTTTGCCTGCTAAAAGGATTAAGAAGAACACGTGAGAAGAGAATGTTTGGGAATAACTAACATGCCTTTTAACAATGCAGAGACGCTGAGCCTCGGGTCCCATGATGCTCTCTCACGCATAGAAGCTGTTCAGAGCTTGTGCAGTTCAGGAAGTGCAAAGTGTTCCTCTGTCTGACCTTTAACCTTGACACACACATATACACAAACACAAGCAAACATTAAGTCTTCAGGGTTAATAGGCTAATAGGCTACATGCTCTTTTAGCGACAAAACACAAGAGAGACGTAAGCATTAGAACCATTTTTATCTGAATATTTTTCTGTGATTTGTAGACAACATACACGCACACACACACACACACACACACACACACACACAAATACACAGAGACTAAGTGGTAGAGGTCATCAAAAAGGTGTGAAATGAGTGTAGCATTACATCAGACTTCTACTAAGTCAGCAGAACCCTGATGTTAGATGATAGTGCAAACATTTACATGAATGCAGTTGACACACAATGCATGGTGGGAAATCCCTGATCAACTACAGTATATACCATTCAGAAACCTGCATAGTAGTTTGTGTGTGTGTGTGTGTATGTGTGTGTGTTAAGAATAGGCATTGTCTCAAAGCAGCTTTACAGGACATAAGAAATATAGTTCAAATACGTTCAAGATTTATATTAGACATAAATGTGTTTTTTTTTATTCATAATGAACAAGCCTGAGGTGACTGTGGCATGGAAGAGGAAGAAACCTCGAGAGGAACCAGACTCAAAAGGGAATCCATCCTCATTTGCGTGACACTTTGGGTGACAATCGGCCTACAATGCATGTTGTAGGCCGATTTTTGCGTGACACTTTGGGTGACAATCGGCCTACAATGCATGTTGTTGTTTTTTTTTAACTAGGGAAGCAAACCAGAGTACACAGAGGAAACCCCTAAAGCATGAGGAGAACATGCAATGACTTTAACACCCCACCCTGGAGATGTTTGCAAATGTTTTAACCACTGAGCTACTAAGATATTTGTTTGAGTGGAAAATGTGAATTTTATGTTCAGCGTGTTTTGTTTACAACATGATGCCGTACCAATAATTTTGCAGTTTTCATGCATTGTAAGATTATTTGTAATCATTTAAAGCATTTTACAGACTTCCTTATCAAGAGTGCCTTACATTTTATCTCATCATTATACTGAGCAATCGAGGGTTAAGGTCCTTGCTCAAGGGTGCCGCAGTAGATGTATGGTGGGCCTGGGATTTGAACTTGCATCCTTCCAATCAGTGGATCATTTTTTTTTTTTTTTGCATATTTGACACATAAATAGACTTAACTAACATTACATAACAATACTCAATCTCTACTCCTGCTGAAAAGTACAGACTAGACTTGTATTTGACAAAGACCAGTGACGATCAGCTCGACCTGTTCATAATAATAATAATAACACAACACAAGACTTAATAACAGCCTACACACAGCCCAGACATTATATGCTCAAACTTATGAAGCAGACACATAATGATGCCTTGCTTTAATTCTCCCTCTGAGTGTCGTCTAATGTGTAGGTACACTTCCTCTTTTGCATAACCACTTGTGTTCCTAAGAGAGTACATGACTACTGAAGGATTCAGGTTCAAATGATCTTTGACTCGACCTGAAATCTGAGGTAAGTGAAGGTTATTTCACAAGTTGCCCAAAACAGACACACTGACACTGTAATGCCAGCTCTTTCCCTCAGCATCACATGCTTTTGGGTTTAATTAGGACCATCTGGAAAATGGGATTGAGAAGCACACACATATGCACATAAACACACAAAGAAAAACACACACACACACACAAACACACACACACCACATCCAAAGTGATCAGAAATAGTAAAGGCATTTTTGTTCAATTTTATAGTTACTTGCCTTCAAAGTTTCCCAGACTTTAGTTTTTTTGGTTGTTTTGAATAATTTAAACTAGTTAGTTGGGGTTTGGAATTATTTAGCACCAACACACTTTGGTGCTTTTCATACACCTTTTCTAATTTCGTCTTAATTGGATAAAGTGCAGAATTTGGCAACCTGAACTAAACTCCAATCCTTGATTAAGCCATAATTCATAATTATGACTTTTTACACACCCTCTGATCTTTCTAAAAGTATAAATTTACTGGTTTTAGTCTGGTGGATTTGTCATTTAGGTGCTCTCTCGTTCACTCTGTCTCGTTTGCAGAGGAAGGTCATGACCCTTGCTGACTACCGCTCCAGTTATATGTCTTTCAGTTGGCTGCCATCAACACAAAAACAGATACACACACACACACACACAGATTCCTGGCCAGCTAATGATGAGGTGAAAGATTTCTAATGCTGAACAGTAGTTGGCATGACTCGACTACTCTTATTTGTGTTTTACAAACACTTCTCTCTAATTCTCTAACACTCCTCTCCTCGTCTATTACTCACACTCATATCTTATATTATTTACACATAAACGTTGTCTACAGGCTTAACCTTATTTTATCAGCTCCTTTAGTCATAGTCATGCTAATCTACACTTACGTTCAGTCCCTAAAACGTTCTGATCAAAAGCTTGGTTGAACAGACAAGAAGGAGAAGAGGGATATTTTTAGTATAACGTTAACGTTTGATTGAGTTCGGCGCAGACTCTGTCCAAGTATGAGTATTACGATACATCTCAGGTGGTACAGCTCTATTTCAGACACCAGTTACAGACTGAAAAACCCTGCAATTAGAAATGAATTACGTAATGTGTGTGTGCGTGTGTGTGTGCACTCAGTGGCCACCCTATTATGTGCAACTACCAAGTACCTATAATCACTGCATTTTTTATCATGGTGTGCTTTGTAGGTAATTACTGATTGTAGCTCATCTGTTGCTATGTTTATCCTCCTTATCCATCAGTGGAAGGGGGCCACAAATTGCCAGATATTATTTTCCTGGTGGTTCGTTCTCAACAAAAGTGATGCTGACGCGGTAGCATTGCGTTTGTTATGCTAGTACGACTGCATCAAATGCCGTAGCACCATGTCGGTTCAGCATATACACTTAGAGACAAAGCTCATCTCTTTCCAAACACAGTTTATGTTAAACGCTCTCTATCCTGGACCCCTGGTCGGGTGTTATTTTAGGTTGGTGGACTGTTTCTCCATGCAGGTAGTGACATGTCTGACAAGGTGAATGAAAACATAAAATCCTAACACTATGACAGCATCAAGAACAACACATTATGTGAAAAACGAACATGTCAAATGACCCCCTGGATCAATAAATTATAGTCTGGGTCTGAGATTTTCCATTTTTGTTACAGGTGGAAATCATAAACCATCAATATCAAAGTTGTTATGAATATAACTAATATCCTCATACTAATATCCTATCATATCCTACTAACAATATTATAATCAAAGTGTGTGAAAAGTTTAAAAATGGAAAAGATAGATAGAAAGATAGATAGATAGATAGATAGATAGATAGATAGATCAAATATTATTGTAAATGAGATATATACTGATTATATATATATGTCTGTGTGTGTGTTATATATGCATATGATATCAGTGTGCATGTGTGTGTTTTATAAAATAATTAATTTGCATAACTTTATGACACAACCATTTATTTTATTTTATGCAACGCACTAGTACTTAGTTTCCTGAACCACGCGTTTAGAAACCTAGCCCCGCCCCTTCGCGTCGATTGGCTGTTGAGTTGCGTTGCAGCAAAAAAAGGGGCGGAGTTCACGGAGTCTCTTATTGTTCAGAGTGTTTGCGCTCGTGCTCAGAGCTCAAGGCACGTTCATGGACGCAGGACGTTGCTGGAATGTTTAATCGCGGCTTTACAACTAAATAACTTGCAAGAAAAAAACAATTTTGTGCTCTCTGTTCGCTTTCAATTGAACGTTTTTGTTTTTCTTGAATAATCCAATCTTCTTCAGGGAGGTCAGCCTGCTGATGCGCGTTCACCTGATGGAATAGCGCGCGTTCCCGTGTCCAGTGATTAATTAATAATTAATTAATTAATCAGTTAATTAATTAGTTGCGCACTTCTCAACGCCGAAATGTTGGACTCCTCCGTCATGAATAAGATCGGAATGGTGACTAAAATCCACACAAGAATCCGCACAGAACCTTTTAAGAACAACTACGACCTGGTCGGTAAAGAACTCGGCAGGTAAGCGCGCACCTTTCACTCGGGAACGCGCTCAGAGGTTAAACTAATGTTTTTACTTGTTTAATTAGTACTTATTAACTTCCCACAGCTCGGTAACCATAACTTTACCCTTTTATTTCTCCGACTGACTCATAAAACTGCGTTTTATTTAGTTGTCAACGTTACATTTCACTTGGTCCTGCTTGATAAACTCTTTCTAGGCTTAATAAAGACATAATGTAAATCATAATGTGGTATAAATAGGGTTTAGTACAAACCTGTGGTTGCCAGGTGTGCAGTTTAAATTTAAGTGTTTAAAAAATAATAATAATAATTTAAAGTCCTGATTTTATTTGATACGTTTTGCATCACCAGACCTGTTTATTCTAAGGTTCCATTTATTTATTTATTTATTTATTTATTTAGCCCTGAAGCTATGAGTTTATGAAAGAGTGTCCCAGAATAAAGCGACGTAGATTTCTGCTAAAAGTCCTGGTGGAAAGAATAAGTGGTAATAAATTCAATTTTGGACCAAATATCGATTTCAAAGCCAAGACTTTTAATGTGAGGGTTTTTTTTAATTGGTGCCTTTTTTGCCATCTGTGCATGAGTTTGGTTCTTAAGCTGAAAAAGAGATTTCTGGGTTTTTTTTTTCTTTTTTTTTTTTTTTTTTGGACACAATTCCCAAGGCGCAGCAGCAATAAAAAGGAAAAACGCGTCAGAACGCACTGGATGCCAGAGATGTATCTGAGATCCCGCATTTGCTGTGGTTTTTAGATCACACAAACGTTAGGAAAATTCCAGCACTGGGTGTTAACATTGTGCATTTAATCAGTCAGTAGTAATTAAACTTCAGCAGGGCATTTTCACTGATGATTATCTGCCGGCAGATGGGTTTCAGTTTCTGGTTAGAAAACATGGAGATAAAATCTGTTTGCTTTCATGGATTCTTGGAATGCTTTTTTTTCCTGTATGAAAACATTCATGACCCCACATGCATGTGTCACTGGGCACATAGTTCTTTATGTAATGCATGCTATCTGATCTTTAGCTGAAAGAGAAATCCAGATCTGAGGGAAGATCGAGATCCATGAGTACAGACAGTCAAAATATCGTGCCTACCTTCTGCACCCAAACACCACCTGCTGCATGCATGTAACGAGCGCACGCACGCACACACATCTTAGCCATTAGACTTCAATATCTCACTGTAGATGCTTTTCCTTTACTTGTCATGTTTGCACATTCTGTCTTGTCATTCATTTCGTGTCTGCCCGTGAACCTCGGCTGTCTGCTCATTTGGAAATTGGTTTGAATAGATGCAAATGAACACATGTTTTCTTTGTTGGTTGGACAAAGTAATGTCTCCCACTCTTTCTCTCTCTCTCTCTCTCTCTAATGCATTTTAAAGTGTTCAGGTCATCACATTTTTGCTGCTTTGGAAGTGGACAGGACAGAAAGAACAGGAGACGGGTTCCTCTGCAGAAAGTGCTCCTCGCTTTGTTTTTCTGATTCATGCTGCATACGAGTCTTTTGCGAGTTGTCCCACTTTTGAGCGCTGCGTAGGACTTTGGCCTGATTTCAGCTCTGCCTTTTTTTCCTTTTCTTTTTTTTTGGATGAGTGTCATATTAGGATCTTTCCCTAAGGGGCTTAGGAGTTGATTCTGCCCTTGTTCTTGCTTTACTGTTGTGTGCCGATCAGGTACAGCGGCCTGTCCAGGTTTTCAGAAATATAGACTATTTAGAGGACAAATCACTCTATGGAATAGCACCAATTAATTTTATGTGGGACAAGCTGCATTTGCAGAATATTTTATTTATATTATAATAAGTTTTCACTCGAAGACGTGAATTATACTGAACAGTGCTGAAGCCTTGGAGTGGCCTTTAGTTGGGGCATTTCCATGGCTATTGGACTGTATCCATCACTGTATCCAATGCCCTTTTCTGTATCTATTACTGTATCCAATGCCCATTGCTATATCCTTTGCTGTGGTCACTGGACTGTCCAATTCTGTAGGCAGTGGGTAGCCATTGGCGGTTCTGTTAACATGCCATGGGCACAGGACTGTCCATTGCAGTATTCATTGCTGTCTATTGGGTTATCCACTGCTTTAGGTGCTGGATTGTCCCTTACCCTTTCCAATGGCTTCTATCATGACCATTTAGGCAACTAAACTTACTTCAAGGATGAAGGCTTATTTTAAAGTGGCAGGTTGTTTTATTAAGAGCTAAGACATCTATGGTTGCCTTTCTATTCTCTGTCTCTCTTTCAGCACTGACATGGAGGAGGGAGGTGGGGGGGGAGGACAAGTGACAGTGTTGGTTTAGATTCGTGCAGGATTTACAACCACTACTGCATCTGGGTCGTGTAACCACATAGCGTGTTTCCTGTCTGCATAGTGTGTGAAAACATCCTTTTAAATCCTTTAAGGTAAAAGACTGCAGATCAGTAGGGCTAAGGGGCAAACGAGGACACTGAGCCATTTTAGGGTGGTTTTGAAGAAAAAAAAAAGAGACACTGCGTATCGAACAGTCAAATACCAGATGCCGAACGAGTGGTAATTACAGCCTGCAACACTTTGCACAGTGGTTGTGGTCTTGGTGAATTATGATGGTTAGAGTCATGCCCTCGGACTTTCTTCTCACCCCACAGCATTCTTCTTTTGTGTCGGACATGAGCAGATACGCCGAGAGCTGGAGGCACCATTTATCAGGTGTATATAGTGGGTGGTCTGGTGTCCCCTACCATCCACATCCACCTCCTGTGCTTCATACAGGCCATAGTGTGTCTTATTGTGAGTCTTTCTAAAGAACAAACAGTGAAGGCAGAGTTACAAGCAAATTGTTTTTTTTTGGGTGTCGGACAAAGGATTGTACAAACTGGTGGCCTTTGTATTGTGTGGGTGGTGGTGGCTGAGTTGACTTTTTAAAGTAATCACTGAAGTGTGGGTTAGACATCTGATGTAGGCAAAGACCCTGTGTGTGTGTGTGTGTGTGTGTGTAAGAGTAGGAGGAGATCCTTGTGTCCCAACTGTTGTTTGTCTCTTGATTTGTCAGGCTGTCAGAAGAAGCAGCACAGATAGCGAGAAAGAGATGGACTCCGTATGAGTCAAGTGGTTTAACCGATAACCGAGCAAGAGCAGTGATGTAACATCTGATTGATGTGTTCTAGTTCTCGATCTCGTAGACCCACGAGAGCCTTATTAAGGTCGTTAAAGCCGCAGGGATTTTTTTTTTCAGCCCATAACAAGGAAGTGCCTGGTCAGCTTGTGGCATCACAGGCGCGTGGATTTTCTTCATCTCAGTAATTCTGAAAACAGCGTATGCGGAAGTCGTGAGTCATTGTGGGCAGCAGGCGAGTCGCTCTTCATCTTGTGTGGGGACACGTTTTCAGCTGATGAAGCTCTGATCGGACACTTTCCCATACCTACACAATGTCAGTTCAGCCTTCCAGGCAATTAAACGGGTTTACTGCAGGCTGAAGCTCCTATTTTAGAGTGCAAAATATTTCTATATAATGCTAGCTATTTACTGTTATTAATTCAGGTCAGGGTTTACCGCAGAACCCGATATTACATGGCCTGAATTTGTGTGTTGGATTTACAAACTCAAATGTCTCTCTCTTGATCGTTATAATTATTAATATTCCTACAAATGATTTGTCAGACACATTTTAGAAAGATTACTTGATTATGATAACTAATCATTTTTTCTCTCTCTCTCTCTCTGCCCCTAGAGGGAAGTTTGCCGTGGTGAAAAAGTGTGTGGAGAGGGCCACACAGAACGAATACGCTGCCAAGTTCCTCCGCAAAAGGCGGAAGGGTCAGGACTGCCGAGCTGACATCCTGAATGAGATCGCCGTGCTCGAAGCGGCCAAAGCCAACCCTTACGTGGTCGGGCTGCACGAGGTGTACGAGACCAGCTCTGAGATCATCCTGGTGCTTGAATGGTAAGTCTCTCTGTGTCTCTCTCTCTGTCTCTGTGTCTGTCTCTCTGTGTCTCTCTCTCTCTCTCTCTCTCTCTCTCTCTCTCTCTCTCTCTCTCTCTTTGTGTGTGTGTGTGTGTGTGCGCACCTTGGAGCTGTTTCTGCTGGTCTCCGCTGAAGCGAGTCAACGCTTCAGCTTAATAACCAGCAGAAATTGGAGGAAATGCTAACCTTAAAATCACCCCTCATGGGAATGTAATGTTCTTGCATGTTTTTATTTTCTCTTAAGCTTGTCCAGGTACCAGATCCTCTCTCTCTCACTCTCTCACTCGCTCACATGATCCGATTCTACCTGCAACATTGTGGCCCATGAAAGATCAAGATGATCTTGTCATGTACGTGCACGGAGGTCTTGCAGGATAAACCCACAAGCTCAGACCGAAGCTCCATCAGTACACAGAGTCGATAACCATCTATAATGAGGCTCTAATTAACCCTGAAACATTTCCCAAACTGCCTTCTCTCTTTTTTTTTTTCTTCTTCTTCTTCTTTAGATTTTCCCTTATTGTCAAAGCTCGACAAAAGTCGCTTTCACCGACTCTGCACTTTTTTTCCCCCCGACTGTTTCTGTAACACACAGCGGATGCTGCTCGAGTGTGTTAGAACTTTTGAGAAACGGTAGATTGCATCTGCGTCTGACTCTGTAGCCCACTTCCTGTGCACAGTTCATCAGCTTCTGCTGAAAATCAGCTGTACGTCAGTTATTATCCTGACGTAGACAAGTGTGAACACACAGCACTACAGTGTGTGTCATTGCCTTATTAGGAAGAAGTTCTTAATTTAATCATTCTTTTTGCCTGGAGGTTTATCTGGTTATTATGACACTTCTTCTTCCTGTATGTGTCTCTCCCCTGTCTCTCCCCTGTATTAGCTTCAAGTACTGAACTCAAGTTTTTTTTTTTTTTAATTCGCTGTGTTTCTAAGGCACACATACAAACTGAATACGATGACGCTTCAGTTTCTAACGACGATGCATCAGTTTCTAACAAAGCTTCCTTCTGTCCATTTAATTTTGCATGCTGGGGCAAAAACAACCTTCCTTTGTTTTAACCAATTAGCTTTTTTTGTACCTTTTGCATAGAAGCACAGAAACAGAGAGAATTGTGAGCAAGAAAAGAGCAGGAGTTACAGAGAAATGATTTGTTTCCATTTCCTTTGGCTTTTCTTGTTAGGCTTTAACCGGCTTCTAAAAACAGAGCGCACACACACACACAGCCACAACCACATCCTCAGTGCTGAGCACAAACACACACGATGCGACACTGTCGATCACACGCATCATACATTTATACTGCAAACAGCGGTGAAGTGTTACAATAAATGCAGCCCAAATACCATCAGTTCAATGGCTGACTCTTGTTGTGACTCCTCGCTAGCCCTTTTCTTCTTCTTGCTTTTTCGTCCGAGATTTTTATTTCGCTTTTTTTTTTTTTTTCTTTTTTAAATTTTGTTCCAAAACGATGACACTATTACACAAGTGTTGTCATTAAAAAAAACCTCCAGCAAAGTGTCAAATGCAGTCAGTCCACAAATCCACCTTCAAATTTCAATTTGAGTTCAGTTTATTTTGTATAGAGCTTTTAACAACTCGCATTGTCCCAAAGCAGCTCTACAGATATATAGAAACAGATGAAATATTGTAGAGTTTATTGTAGATTAAGTTACTATTTATCTCTAACATCTATCTAACCTCTAATGAGCAAGAGACAAGAAAAAGCTTCCTGAGATGATACGAGGAAGAGACCTTGAGAGGAAACAGACACAGAAGTGAACCTCATCCTTATTTAGCGGACACTGGACAGGAAATGACATCAATGTAAATAATGTCCTTTCTACAACAGTTTGTGGTTCAGTAGAATAAAGCAACCAAGAGCTACTGAGGAACTAACAAGTCAGTGTTATTTCTGAGTTCATTACAGACCCAACATCGATTCCTCCCTGATGAATCCTCTGATGAATCATCGCTGGTGAAGAAGCGACCTTCAAAGTGTCTTGTTTCTGCACGTATAGTTTCTGTTGCTCGGCGCCGAACAACAAGTGCAGCATCTAGTTCTGGCTTTTCCTGAGCTCCCACTGTCGTTTGTTGAAAGTGCGTGCAGGAGTGAGACTATCTAATTAACTCTGAGCCGACGGCCAGGCCGATAAGCCCCGCTCAGGACCCCAGTTATTTACACAGCTGACTTTCAGCGTTGTGTAACGAATAAAGTGTACAATGTACTCACAGGCAAACAAAAAGAAAAATCCCACGCACTTTGCTGAGCTGTAATAAAAAAAATAAAAAAAAAGGGTTATATCTCCATTTTCTCCCCAATTTGGACATATATGACACCTAAGAAGCAGCGAGGGTGAAGACAAACCCCTGTTTCCCTGAGACACGAGTGCTGCTCATACTGCAGCACAGGGCAGTGTAACACACCGAGGAAAGCTCTGTCTCAATCTTCCATATACTCCAGCTCACAGATGCTCGTGATTGGCTACATCACTGTGATTGACAGGAGAGAGAAATTGTGCCCCTCTGCACTCCAGATTTTATTCACACGGTGCCAGACGACAGGGTGAAAGTTTCTCACCCTCTCTCTCTGTCTGTCTGTCTCTCACCCTCTCTGTCTGTCTGTCTCTCACCCTCTCTGTCTGTCTGTCTCTCACCCTCTCTGTCTGTCTGTCTCTCACCCTCTCTGTCTGTCTGTCTGTCTCTCACCCTCTCTGTCTGTCTGTCTGTCTGTCTCTCACCCTCTCTGTCTGTCTGTCTCTCACCCTCTCTGTCTGTCTGTCTCTCACCCTCTCTGTCTGTCTGTCTCTCACCCTCTCTGTCTGTCTGTCTCTCACCCTCTCTGTCTGTCTGTCTCTCACCCTCTCTGTCTGTCTGTCTCTCACCCTCTCTGTCTGTCTGTCTCTCACCCTCTCTGTCTGTCTGTCTGTCTGTCTGTCTCTCACCCTCTCTGTCTCTTTCAACATCTAGTATGTGATTAAACTCATGTCAGGACACAAACATTAGCTGATCTGAGTTGAAGCAACAGCTGTGTCAGTAATAAAACCTTGACAGTTCTAGTTCTACAGATCACTTTGTTGGTGTTTGAGTTGTACGTCGGTAAAATCTGTCCGTAGTAGGAGGAACATCGACCCATTGGAGGGTTTGAAACTTCACAGCGTGGGCCAAAGGGCACTCGCATTAACGCCCATAAATCCACTGTAATTCTGGCCTGTTTGGAGCTGAGAACGAGTGATTTATGGGTGTGAGATCTGCAGCTCTTGGCATCAGGCCTCGCTTTGTGTCTGCTTCCTTATAATTTTCCTGCCAAAGTGATGCAGGGATGTTATGCAATTCGGAAAGCGTGTGTGTCCGGGGTGTGGGTGTTTCTACCGCCACCGCGTTACAATGTTCTTCACACCCGGTCCTGGTGGGTTTGTTCACGTTGAACGCCAGAAATTTTGAAACAATTTGCAAGTCAGTTTGTGAAGATAAAGTGATTCAGTATTGATCCAAGTAAATACTGTACTGAGTCAAGAGGATGTTGCACATGCACGCATTTTATTTCTCAACTCTATTTCTGCTGTAATAACTTCTCAATCTGATGACCAATATTTGTTTGTTCAGTAGGCATTGAAGGATGTGAAATTTTGGTATTTCCAATTGAATATCTTTTTAAATAGTGATATTAATCTGATATATTTTCTTTTTTCGCAAATGGGTGTTTGTCTAAACCCAACCCTTTTCTTTTTACCTTTGTGCCTTGCAGTGCTGCCGGAGGAGAAATCTTCGATCAGTGCGTCGCCGATAACGACGAGGCCTTTACGGAGAAAGACGTGATCCGGTTGGCCCGGCAAATTCTAACAGGAGTGGCTTTCCTTCATCGCAACAACGTCGTTCACTTGGACCTAAAGGTGAGCAACCTGCACGTGTGCCTGAGCCCGTAAACGTGTACGTAAACAAGCCGACGCGCCTTCAGTCTTTATTCCGCGTGTCAAGTTACACACAAACAGAGAAGCCAAGATTTCACATGGTGTAGCTGCAGTTAGAGTTCAGGGTCTCGTAAACCTAAACATTCCAGCGAAACCCAACAGATTGCAGTCCATGTCAAGGTTGCCCTGGTGACGAGAAGATAAACAGCGATAAACCTGTGCTAATTACAGACGTTGTAGCAGCTACTGATTTCAAGACGCTCACACGATACAGTACGTCTCAACAGACTTCTGAGAAACGTCTCAGCCGGTGGAGTTAAAAAGAAAGAGTTGCATACTGAAAGATTTAAGTTGGTGGAAAAAAAACTTGTGCCGGAAAAAAGTTGCACCTCATCCTTAAGTCGTACATCAGCTGTATTTAGTCGGAGCAGCCAAAACCTCAGGTCACTGGTAAAGAGACGAGCAAACGCGTATGTTAAAACTAGACAGTGCAGATGTTGGAAAAAATCCCTTTTTCCTCTCAGGAAGTGTTTTAATTTGACATACCAGGCCGTCATATTTGCTGCTAAAATCATTCATTTTTCCAAATCGTTCCGTGCAGGCGCAGGATTTTTAATCTCCTCTTTAAAAAAAGCCATGTGAAAAACCCAGCAGTGTGCACGAGCGTATGAGGCTAAGGTCAAATGGCTCCACGCAGACGTGTGAACACTAACGCTTCATGTCTGTGTTTTGTCTGTTCCAGCCTCAGAACATTCTGCTCACCAGCGCTCAGCCGCTCGGGGACATCAGGATCGTAGATTTTGGTCTGTCTCGACACGTGGACAACAAGTCAGAAGTGCGTGAGATCTTGGGAACTCCAGAGTATGTAGGTGAGTCATTCGGGTTTATCTGCGGTGTTGAATGAAGGTCAGATGGAAGTACAGATCAGAACCAGAGTTTTGGATTGAAGTATAACGCCAAGCTGCTCTATTTAAAAGCATAAGCGTGGGATACGTTGGCAGTTTTCAGGTCACGTCTCCTTGAGAATACGGCAACTTCAAAGCGGTACGAGGCGAAAAATCCCAAATCTTTTTTGGTGCAGCTTGCAGTCTAGTGTTTCAGTTCTTCGCCCCTTGACTCTACTGAAGGTTCAGGAAACACTAAAACTTTGTCATTCTTTCACTCTGGAGTTTCTGTGCCCAGGGAATAGCAGGCTGAAACTTGAGATCTCGTTGCAGTCGTGCTACTGGGCAATAACACAAACTCCCACCTCAGGGTTTACCACAGCTGCCGTTTCACTCAGTACATTTATTCCCACTGGAAAGTTTTTGACTTGAAACTGCTACCTGATTAACATGTATACAATGTCTTGGCTTCATCTCTATTAATGCTTAATATTTTACTGTTACTGTTTACTGTATTTAATATTATATAACATGAATAAAATATTCATATTTCTCTTTTTCACTCCCAGCTCCTGAGATTCTGAGCTACGAGCCAGTGACCACAGCTACAGACATGTGGTGAGTAAGACGTGAGCGTGTGTGTGTGCGTGCGTGTGTTTATTGCTTTATGAGGTCACTTTGATAACTCGACTAGCGTGACAAGGCAATTCTATAAATATTGTTTTATCGCTCTCGCTGCTTATCATTAGAACAGTTTGTATAACGAGTTTCCCACAGCAGCCAGGATACGTGACTGTGTAAAAGGTAGCACAGAAATGACAGAGTGTAACACTAGGTTTTTATGCCTCGTAGGAGCATCGGCGTGTTGACGTACGTGATGTTGACTGGCGTGTCTCCTTTCCTGGGCGAGGAAAAGCAGGAGACGTACCTGAACATCTCCCAAGGAAATGTGGACTACACAGAAGATGTCTTCCATGGGATCTCGAGCCTCGCCGTGGACTTCATCCAATCGCTGCTCCAGCTAGACCCCAGGTATGTCAGGAAGGAGCAGCCAATGTGCCTTTTAAAGGCTAAGGCTTATTTTCACAACACACGCTAATTAAAACATGAAGCTACGGGACAAATATAGCAAATAAATAAATCTCGCTTCAAATGTAACAGCAAGCAAACCTAGAGGCGGTGTTGCGTTCCCTCGCTCGTCTGGTTCCCTGTCTGACGCTCAGCACTGGCCATTTCGGCTCCATCGCAATGACTAATGGCAGCCCAGATCTGTCACCATCTTGGCTCCATACGAAATGATTGAAGCCTTTGCCTCTGCACTCACTAAACCTTCACAGCCACAGATCATCAGTGATAGAGGAAAATGAGAGGCTAAATAAAAGCTATGTGGAAAAATTCCTCTGTATGCGAGTAATCCCAAAGTGAAGGAAAAACCTGGGGAGAGGGAAAAAGGGCAGCAGTTCTACGTTGTTGTCAAATGGCTGGAAAAAGCTTTAGGAAAAAAATCCACAAATTGACAGTTATAATATTAATAATAATTGAGACGATTTATATAGGAAAAGAATTCAATATAATAGAAAATGTAGTCAAAATTCTGAGAATGAATCATAACAAAATTCCAAATAATGTAACTAAAATAAAATGAACAAAAAATAAAAAAAATGACAGCAGGGATTTGTAGCTCTGAAAACTAGAAATTACAATGTAGAGTTGCTGCTAAAATGACAAATGATACAATAAATGTTAAACTAAAGAGCTAGAAGAAGAAAAACACCTCATTTTTAGCTTAAATTCACCACTTAAGTCAGTGTATATTAACAGAAGCTGGAATTTCACCTCACAACTTAATCCAACTTTAAATTGTTAAGACCTTTCTAACGGTTTCACTACTTTTCCTCCGTTGTCTAGAAATCGCTCCACAGCAGACGAGTGCCTGAGTCACCCCTGGTTAAACACGGACTCCAACAGCCACATCGCTACCACCATCACCTCCACAACCACCTCCACCTCCACAGCCGACGAGCAGGAAACCAGCCAATCAGAATCCGAGCCCGAGAGCCCCGATTTGTCTCCCGAGCTTCCCGACATTCCGCTGTATCCCATGTGCCCTGGACAAGGGGACCTGAAAACGGGCCGAGACACTTTCACTTTTACAGAGTCGTTCCCGAGTCGGCCTGAAATGCAGCAGGAGCTGATCTGTTAGAGTGACAGCCACAACGTCCAATCAGACGGGAGCTCGGTTTGTCAGCGGCGTTAAGAAAAGGCACTTTTGTGAAGTGTGAGCTGGTTTGCTCAGGTGATTTCGGCCCTGGTTGTGTGTGACTTTTAGGTGTGCCCTTGTGACTAGAAAGATATTCCCTTTAATAAGACACCTATAATAACTGCAAATTGTTAATAATTTTTTAAATAATAATAATCAAATTTAAAAGCAAGTTTCTCACCATACAAACAAAAAAACACAACAGTGTAAGTAGCTTCTGTGGTTACTGAGTATCTGTTAATCTGCTGGTCGGAATTGAATCGTGGGTAATTCTTACCCGGAGAGCTGAACTCTGAACACCAATGAAAGCTCGTGAGCGCAGAGACGGCGGACAGATGTTCGGCGCTCCGTCTGCACTTACAAGGTCACCGAGGTGTGAGACCGGAGAGCGTCCTCGCCATTGGATCTTTTGAACAGATCTTTCTCTTGGGGCGCTTCAAACTTAGGAATAGTAGTTTGTTTTTTTTTTTTAAACTTTTTTTTTTTTTCCTAGCACTTTCTGAAAAAAATAAATTAAATGGCAAATGTGTCAAAGACTTTGGTGTAGATAAGCACAGTTTAGAGTTTCGAGTTAATGTCCACACATGTACGTGTCAATCACTCCATCACTGTAACCACTGTGTAGATCACCGTCTCCACCATGTGCCACAAACACCTACTTTTTCCTTCCTATAGATTTAAAGAAGGTTTTGCTGCGGTTGCACAAGTTTTATGTATAGTCTTTCACTTTAACAGGCTCTTATTGTCTTCTTTTCTTTCTTTTTATGTAAAATTTTCATGCTCTTTAAAGAGAAAAATCGGCATTCTCACAAAATGCGGTTACTTCGTCTTCATCTGTAAAATAACTGTCTGTCTGTGTGTCCGGGTGGGGAAGCGATTGGGTTCGATTTAATTTAGCGACTCGACGCTCATTGGATAATTCAGAAAACGTCTGGGGTTCATGTGAGTTGAATCCATTTTGTTTGTTCTAAGAGAGAATATTGTGTAAAGTATTTTTCTATTTTCCATTGTAATTGAAAATATTGAGTATGTAAGAAAATATAAAGATTGTCTTAATTTAGAATTTTATGTATGCTTATGGCAAGTTTGCACTTGTGTCCACTGGACCATCTCTTGATGAGTTCGATGTTATTGGCATTGCTGGCAAAGTATTGAAGAATAATAAATGTACATTTTTGTATTAAACTTTTTTGTTTTTTGTCTGGTTTGTAACTATTGAAAAACAAAAAATAACATTTTACTGAAGCATTTTATTGTAGCAACACATTCTTGCTGGTGTACTTTAGGCCACACCCACTTCAGATCAGAATTTGAATACAGTACGTTACCGCAGGATGTATTTTTCCACACAAGCGATTTTTATTTCATAGTTCAGATGAGTTTTGTTTTGATGCACTGTAATAAGGCAGTTTTACAGATATAAATATTTAGATCCCTAATGAGTGAGCTTGAGATGATGACTGGCTGAGCAAAAAGTCCCTGATATAACCTCGAGAAGAACCTGTCCTCTTCTGGGAGACATCAGATAACAAGATTTTAAATCATTACAGTCTACAGTAAAAAGCATGACCTTTAGAAATGAATAGTCTGCTAGATGGCCAAAAGTTTTGTTGAGATAGTGTCCGAGTCAGGGCTTTATGCAGGACACTTAATTTCTTAAACTAATAATAATAATAATAATAATAATAATAAGCTTTATTTTATATAGTGCCTTTAAAAGTACATCTCAAAGCGCTTTACAAAAGCGAATAAAACAACAAAAATAAACCACATAATATAAAGATTAAAACGAAAGCAACAAGAATAGACTATAAAATAAGCACAATGTAAAATTGCAATTAGTCAATTAAAAGCTACCCTAAAAAAGAGTTTTAAGCTGAGATTTAAAAATGGCAAGAGATTTTGCTTGCCTTATCTCAGTTGGTAAAGAATTCCAAAGTTTTGGAGCTAGTGAAGAGAAAGCCCTATCTCCCATCGATCATAAACGAGTTAAAGGAACAGTTAGTTAAAAGACCAGTTTCAGAAGAACGAAGGTCACGAGGTGGAATATAAGGAATTAAAAGCTCAGTCAGATATTGAGGAGCCAACCGATGTAAGGCCTTGTAGGTAAGCGTCAAAATCTTAACATCAACCCTAAACCTAACAGGGAGCCAGTGCAAGGACTCCAAAACGGGAGTAATATGCTCTCATAACTTTGTTCTAGATAGAATTGTAGCAGCTGAATTTTGCACTACCTACAATTTGTTTAAGGTAGCTTCTGACACCCCAGCCAACAAGGCATTACAGTAATCGATACAGGAAAACACAAAAGTGGTGATCAGTCTCTCAGCAACGGAAAACGACAGCATTGGACGCAATATGGCAATATTTCTGAGATGGAAGAAAAGTTTTTAACTAAAACCATTACACACCGTCATGTCTTCATGAAGCGTGTTTTGTGTACAGGTGTATTGTCATGCTGGAACGTGTTTGAGCCTCTACACTACAGCACACAAATATATTCTATACAATTGTGTGTAAGTTTGTGGTATCAGTTTGGGTAAGATCTACATATGGGTTTTGTTGTGTTTTTTTTTTTCTCTTTTTTTCCCCCCTAGAGCACCAAAATGAGTTTTTATCTTGTTAACAACATAACATGACTGATTAATCTGCAAACCTATCTGCTGCCTGATTAGCCAAACAGAACCAGAACAGCAACAGGAAATTCCAGCCTGTAAGAACACAAATAGTTACAGCGCTGACATGATCTGCCCTCGTCTGTTTATTCGCTCTCTCATGGAGGCTTCACGCACTCTTAAATACAAAGTCAAACAATAGTGAAAACTTCAATCAATTCCTGCTTTAATGCTATTTTCCTGCAAACTACGGCTCTTCTCCAACGCCGAAAACAAGAAGGTCTCAGGAGTTTCCGTTTCCCTGAAGAAATGGAGGAACGTCCTGCTGTTTTGCAGTCTGGAATGTGAAAGTTGTGACGCTCTCTCTCTCTCTCTCTCTCTCTCTCTCTCTCTCTCTCTCTCGCTCTGTCTATCTCTCTCTATCTCTCTCTCTCTCGCTCTCTCTCCACATTGACGCTCTGTTTAAACGTCCATGTTTTAAAGAAATGAAAATAACACTGGACATTTTTAGACTAGAACATACTTTTCTTTCATTTTTTGGGATCATTCTACTTAGCACAGTCATGGAAAATTTGCGATTAATCACACACACTGTTGGTCGCTGCGTTTAAGATTTGTCTGAGGAAACATCAAGTACAAACCCGTAACAGTGGGTTTCCTTTCAAAGTGCTCCTAATTAAACCTCTTAAGAAAGCTAGAACCTTTAACCAAAGTGTTTCTTTTATATAAAGTGATCAAATTAAGAGGAATAATTGGTTTCAACTTCAGGACAAAAGTCTAGCATAGCTAGCAACATCCTCCAGCTCAAAGTGTTATAATTATTATTGCTATGTGGATAATTAATAAAAAGCTGACTGCTCTGTTAGCTAGTCAACTAGCTAGCTAGCAAGCCCCTTTGATTAGCCTAATAGCCAACTGGATAATGCTGGTTATCGTACCCTGTTTGTCTAAAACAGATGTGTTTGTTTTGCAAAAAAGTTTACAGAAAAAATCCAGAAAGACTTAATACATATAATTAACATGCAGTGGACTCCTTTAGTGAAGTCCAAGAAAAGGTACATTCATCCACAAAGTTTTAGTCCTTTCTTTATCACTACCAAAGGGAGAGATGCGGCAGCTCTTTAGTCGTTATCAAGATTATTTCTCTATCTTTATCTGTACTCTTTGCTTAAAGGTGGGGTGCACGATGTTTGATAGCCAATGTTGACATTTGAAATCACCAAAACAAACACGCCTCTAACCGAAATGGGTGTCACCCCTGTTTTGATAGCTCCGCCCCACACATACATACGTAACCCAGGCAACTATTATGGCGGAACCTGCTGCTCGGCAGCTGGCCGAGGGGATATTTTTAATCAATAAATGAACTCAATGAGTAATACTATGGTAATACAAATGTATTTTTGTAGTACTGTGTGTTTAAAGGTTTAGCTCCGTTTCACACAGAGGTAATGTTTCTGCTAATGTCAGACATGCGCACTCAACACTCTCTCCGCCGCATATTGACAAGACACGCCCCTTTCTGCTTATTGGCTACACGTTTGTTTTGTTAGTTGGCCCGACTCAGTTTTCTGAAGCATTTTTCAAACATCGTGCACCCCACCTTTAAGTAGATCAGCTTCGAATTTCATGCTAAAACAGTCATTGATGCCATCGCAGCTGCATTGCACTGATGGTACTTTACATTCAATATGTGTAAATGTTAACCGCTGTGTACATGTTAACCTTATACAAGCGCTCACAGACACGCGTGTTATTAGCAGCCCTCTGCGTTTGATCCGTCTTTACAAAGCCTTTCTCAAACACGAGTGTCTCATGTGGTCTGAAAATTTGAGCAATTTGGGACCACATAAAAGTTCAAAAGTACAGTATAGGTGTTATTTTGCAGCTGTGATATAAGATTCCCACCCCCAACCTACCCCGAGAGCCACAATAATATGGAACCTTCCAAGAAAAAAGGAATCTGGGATACAAAACATCCTGAAATAGAGAGGAATCCCAGGAGGTCGGTGAGATCAGGAGAACATTGCACAACCAAAAGACAACAACATTGAAAGCAGAGACTTCTGTAGTGTGGAATTATGCTAAATGAATGTGTTTGGGTGCAAGAGAATGTGTTTCAACAGAATAAGAAACTAAATTTAGAAGTGTGCTTTTTCAATCAGTATAAACAAACGAATTCTTTTCTAGCCGCAATCTAATCTAAAACGAGCCAGGATTCTGTTGGCTTTCAGTGTGAGATGTGTGCTTTTCCCTCGGCTGGGGTAAACGTTTAGTGTTAGAGTTTTATTGGTTGACGATAATGGCTTTAAATTTTAGCACTTGGGGCATCTCAGAGAGCAGAAATGGGTTTGATATCACCATTTACTTTGAAGATGCTTGTTTTTCTGATCTTTTCTATGAAAACATTGCCCCGAGTAGGCTAGATAAAAATAGAAAGACTTTAAGAACCATTGTGGGTTGTGACATGACAAAGACATTCAAGAAAGAAAGCTCACACAACATTAATGCACAGCTGCATTGTCATGATGAGGCATGATGTATGGGTTCATTAGTTCCAGGGTTTAGGGTAATAATAAAGCCATAAAGACATTCTAGATTCCACATACTTTTGTCCATGTAGTTTATTTTTATAAGAAAATCAAAATTAGGAACTAGAACTATGGGTTGGAGTAGTGCTGGCTCAAGCGTTTAAGGCTCTGAGTTGTTGATTGGAGGATTGGAGTTCAAACCCCAGCCCTGCCAAGCTGCCACTGTTGGGCCCTTGAGCAAGGCCCTTAACCTTCACTGCTCCAGGGTTGCTGTATCATGGCTGAACCAAACCTCCAAAGTTGGAATATGTAAAGAAAGAAGTTATTACAGTTATTTTTCCAAACTATATCTAGGATACAATGAATCTCCACAACAGAAGTTATTCATATACATCTGCCTGATATCCTTCAAAGCATAACTGATAGCGTTCCATGGAAAGCCATCATCAGCATCCAACAATGTTCTCACAAAGATCAAAAACTCTGGATCTCGGATTTATATCGATTAGGTAAAAGTGTCCAAGATTTCTCTGTGTGAACCCGGAATGACTGTAAACAGACAAAACCCACAGTACACCTCATCACTCAGCGGTCATCCCTAATCCACATGATCTCAGTCTCTCGTGTTGTCTTTTTTTTTCCCATCTCTTTCTCTGCCACCTTAATGAGCCGATAATAAGGAGCAGGGCCGTAAAGGAATGTCCTGCTTACGCAACACGTCAGATCGACTTCAGAAAAAAGTGACAGAATGACTAAAAGGTCAGGACAAGAAGCAGTGAAAAAAGTGGGAGTCAAGCTGAGAGACAGATGGAGAGGAAGTAAAGTAAAGAGGAGAAAAGCAAAGCATGAGAGAGTGGAATGAAAACCAGAACAAAAGAAAGAGAGAAAGAACAAGAAGAGACAGAACATCTAAGCAAGCCATGGCTAATTGCATGCCGCCCGGAGTTGGAACCATATGAAATATTCATGGTATGGTAAGGTTGTTTACAACATAGCATTTTCCAAAGAGGACTGCTATATATGATGAGTAATGATAAGGAATGAAAGATTATAGGGAAAAGCAATGTGATAATGTGAGTGTGCTCGGAGTGATCAGAGTTAAGAATTCTGTTTTTTAGTTTTAATAAAAAAGGCAAGAATTTTACATTATGTAGATGATACATTTGTGGTGAAACACTGCATGATGGATGATTCCTCGTCCACTATAATTCCCAGGTCAGTGTTTCTCATTTTAATGTTTAGCATTGCACTGATTACTCAGGAATGCTGATTAGTAGGAGCAATTGGTCCGATTAGAGAAAATAACAAAATCTGCCGAGCAGTTGTTCACTAGGACCAGGCTGGAGAACAACTGCTTTGGGTGAATCGAACCTCCTAATTTCTGAGAACCACAAAAGATCTTCATGAGAAGCATCTCATCCATCCATATTCTCTACCGCGTATCCTACACAGGGTTGTGGGGAACCTGAAACCTATTTTGAAACGTAATTAAGCATTTGAACAGCCTCACAACAATCAAAACAATACTATTAATTCAATCAGTATAAAATGAGCTGACACACAATATGAGCTCTTAATTTTATCAGATCCAGAAGTTTCCTGAACTGCAGAAACGAGATCCATTCTTTGGAATATAGACAAAAAACATTGGCTCTTGGGTATCTTTGAAATGGTAAAATTGTGCAGGGTTTTCTACATTTTTAAACATCATAACCATGATATTTAGATCTAAAATGATTGTCCCTAAGAAAGTAGGTATTACAGAGGACAGCCCTAGTACTGTTACGTGTAACTGACATCAAAGAAAGCTTTAAGCATCTCAACCGGTTCGTTTCAATCCAGAAGAGCATCATGTTTTATGTTACATATTGTCATATTGTTCAGTGTCAGTATCATACATCAATTACATTACACTGTGGACCTTTTATCTGTTCTGTAATGTGTTTTATATTTATGTATTATATTGTTTGTACAATATCTTATTTTATCTTGAGTCAACATCATACATCAGTATGGACAACTTACATTATATGTGGACATCTTATATGTGGACATCTTATAGTGTGGACATATCATATTATAGTGTGGACATCTTACATAATAGTGTGGACATCTTATATTATAGTGTGGACATCTTATATTATAGTGTGGACATATCATATTATAGTGTGGACATCTTATATTATAGTGTGGACATCTTATATTATAGTGTGAACATATTATATTATAGTGTGGACATCTTATATTATAGTGTGGACATATCATATTATAGTGTGGACATCTTACATAATAGTGTGGACATCTTATATTATAGTGTGGACATCTTATATTATAGTGTGGACATATCATATTATAGTGTGGACATCTTACATAATAGTGTGGACATCTTATATTATAGTGTGAACATATTATATTATAGTGTGGATATATTATATTATAGTGTGGATATATTATATTATAGTGTGGATATATTATATTATAGTGTGGACATCTTACATTATATGTGGACATCTTATATTATAGTGTGGATATATCATATTATAGTGTGGACATATTATATTATAGTGTGGATATATCATATTATAGTGTGGACATATTATATTATAGTGTGGACATCTTACATTATACGTGGAATGTGGACATCTTACATTATATGTGGACATACTATATTATGGTGTGGACATCTTATATTATAGTGTGGACATCTTACATTATATGTGGACATATTATATTATAGTGTGGACATCTTACATTATATGTGGACATCTTACATTATATGTGGCCATCTTATATTATAGTGTGGACATCTTATAGTGTGGACATCTTATAGTGTGGGCATCTTATATTATAGTGTGAACATATTATATTATAGTGTGGATATATTATATTATAGTGTGGACATCTTACATTATATGTGGACATCTTATATTATAGTGTGGACATCTTACATTATATGTGGACATCTTATATTATAGTGTGGATATATCATATTATAGTGTGGACATATTATATTATAGTGTGGACATCTAACATTATACGTGGAATGTGGACATCTTACATTATATGTGGACATTATATTATGGTCTGGACATCTTATATTATAGTGTGGCCATCTTATATTATAGTGTGGACATCTTACATTATATATGGCCATCTTATATTATAGTGTGGACATCTTATAGTGTGGACATCTTATATTATAGTGTGAACATATTATATTATAGTGTGGATATATTATATTATAGTGTGGACATCTTACATTATATGTGGACATCTTATATTATAGTGTGGATATATCATATTATAGTGTGGACATATTATATTATAGTGTGGATATATCATATTATAGTGTGGACATATTATATTATAGTGTGGACATCTTACATTATACGTGGAATGTGGACATCTTACATTATATGTGGACATATTATATTATGGTGTTGACATCTTACATTATACATGGAATGTGGACATCTTACATTATATGTGGACATATATTATGGTGTGGACATCTTACATTATACATGGAATGTGGACATCTTACATTATATGTGGACATATTATATTATGGTCTGGACATCTTATATTATAGTGTGGCCATCTTATATTATAGTGTGGACATCTTACATTATAGTGTGGCCATCTTATATTATAGTGGGGACATCTTACATTATATGTGGACATATTATATTATAGTGTGGACATCTTACATTATATGTGGACATCTTATATTATAGTGTAGAGATTTTACGCTACAGTGTTGACATTTTACATTACATGTGGACATTTTACCTTACAGTGTGGACATCTTATATTACAGTGTGGACATCTTACATTATATGTGGACATCTTACATTATATGTGGACATCTTACATTATATGTGGACATCTTATATTATAGTGTGGACATCTTATATTACAGTGTGGACATCTTACATTATATGTGGACATCTTACATTATATGTGGACATCTTATATTATAGTGTGGACATCTTATAGTGTGGACATCTTATATTATAGTGTGAACATCTTACATTATATGTGGACATAATATATTATAGTGTTGACATCTTATATTATAGTGTAGAGATTTTACGCTACAGTGTTGACATTTTACATTACATGTGGACATTTTACCTTACAGTGTGGACATCTTACATTACAGTGTGGGCAGTGTCATGTCTGTTTGTTTTTTTGGTTTTTTTTACTGTAAATAATATAATAATACAGAAAACATTTTTATTAATATACTAAAGCATCTCAATAACTTCTGCAATTCTGTGCCAAATTCACAAGACAACAACAAGAGAAAAGAGAAGTGCAACAAAACAGGTCAGTGAGTCTACCCTGTGTGTATGAGAGAGAGAGAGAGAGAGAGAGAGAGAGAGAGAGAGAGAGAGAGAGAGAGAGAGAGAGCTTTCCTTTTGGTTGTACATGGCTATTTTCTTCTGTGGTGAGAGAAAGTTTAAGTGGATAAAATAAGCACAGAGACACCGAGAGAGAGAAAGAGAGAGAGAGAGAGAGAGAGAGAGAGAGAGAGAGAGAGAGAGAGAGACAGACAGACAGACAGACAGACAGAAAGACAGAGAGACTTTAAAATACATAAAGGCTTTAAAAAACATTTCTTACAACTGTTCTCTCTCTGGTTTTAAATTATAGGTGTTATTTTTCTAACAGAAGACTTAGAAGTTGACAGAGCACTGAAATCTGTGCAGTAGTTCATTCCATCAATGTGTGTGTGTGTGTGTGTGTGTGTGTATGTGTGTGTGTGTGAGAGAGAAAGAGAGAGAGAGAGAGAGAGAGAGAGAGAGAGAGAGCAATTTTAGGTGCAATTTTATGTCTACTGGTCTGTGCCAATGTCCCAGTGCCACTATCAGGGTGGATTAGAGATACTAATAATCATAAAAGCGCTTAAGTCTTTTTCCTGTTAACGAGTTGTCAGCATTTAAGAATGAAACATCGCCTCTTCTTTTTTTCCTCTCGGTCTGACATCTGTCATTGTATTCTAGACAACTTTAAAGATATCTGACCTATGAGATTTAAATCCTGACCTTATTCTATATATTTAACTACCTTAAATAATGTATTATCAGCTAAATCATTAACAAAGGTACGAACGTGAAGTGTCTTAGTGATAATGACTTCTTAAATTGTTTAAATATTAAACGTGTATTGTGCTAAACTACAGCGCTAAAGTCACAAAAACTGCTAATCAGATATCAGAAACATAACCCTTCATAATCCTATTATGTTAAGTGTTACACCTTAGGGTTTCTCTACAGTTTTCTACAGTCACTGGATTCACAAAGATTCACTTACTAGAGTTTCCCAGATTACACCTACCAATCCTGTGCCTAGCCCCGCGGTGAGTGACCGGAATGGTATGGTACGCTTATCAGTCAAGACACGTTCAACTTCACACATTAGGGATTGGCATGTTTAGACATCCTCAGCACTGTCTAGTCTACACTTGCAACGATGTCTAAGGCATCATCAGGAGTGGTGATTGCGTACAGAACACAACCATCCCAAACCATGGCTCATCTCCAGCATCTCTCCTCCTCATGTTCATATTTACACACCTCATCACTGCTACTGTCCCACTGTGTGACACTGAATCAGATCTAATAACCAGCCTAATGCACACTCGCTATTGTCACAAAGCAGAAATCTGGGTGTAGATCCTTAATGAGCAAGCCAGGGGCAATTGGTGAGCAATTTGAAACATGAGGGAAAAACCTTGTTATAATTTTACAAATATGGACAGCAGTGTGCAAAAAATCATTAGGTATGGGCATCTAATATTGTCTTGTATTACACTGTGGACATCTTATATTACAGTGTGGACATCTTACATTACACTGTGGACATTTTACATTATAATGTGGACATTTTATATTACAGTGTAGACATCTTACATTACAGTGTGGACATCTTACATTACAATGTGGACATTTTATATTACAGTGTACAAATCTTACATTACAGTGTGGACATTTTACATTACATTGTGGACATTTTATATTACAATGTGGACATGATATATTACAGTTTGGACATCTTATATTACAGTGTGGACATCTTACATTACAATGTGGACATTTTACATTACAGTGTAGACATCTTACATTACAGTGTGGACATTTTACGTTACAGTGTGGACATCTTACATTACAATGTGGACATTTTATATTACAGTGTACAAATCTTACATTACAATGTGGACATTTTACATTACAGTGTGGGCATCTTACATTACAGTGTGGGCATCTTACATTACAATGTGGACATCTTACATTACAGTGTGGGCATCTTACATTACAATGTGGACATTGTATATTACAGTGTGGACATTTTATATTACAATGTGGACATTGTATATTACAGTGTGGACATTTTATATTACAGTGTACAAATCTTACATTACAATGTGGACATTTTACATTACAGTGTGGGCATCTTACATTACAGTGTGGGCATCTTACATTACAGTGTGGGCATCTTACATTACAATGTGGACATTGTATATTACAGTGTGGACATTTTACACTCAGTTTGAACATTTTACATTGTAGTGTTACTATAGTGTGACTAAAGTGTGTTTTGGGGTGATAGTAATGTTAAAATGTACCACATACATTGTTAGGGCCCTGATTTGAAATTCTCTTTTCTGCTGCAAACAGAAAGTTTAACAGAAAGTAGGTGTATTGACTTTACCTTTAATCATATCTTCCTAACTGTGTTTTGTTCCTTATAATGATTACAAGGCAACGCATCCAGTAAAGCATCTGTCAGTGAGCATGTGGGCTCTACAATGAAGAAAGCAAAATGTAGATGTTATGTTGCACAATAGAAGGTGGTAAGCATCCAGAAGCTTCTATATACTGGGTACTATATATATACAATATACTTAGTACATCCAAGGGGATGGACTAAACATTACAAGCTTATGTCCAAGCACAAAACATGACAGAAGAAAAGAAAAAAAACAAATAACAATAAATTAGCTTTAAAATCTTTAAAAAAAATAGGCTGTGTTTATAACTCTGATAGGTCTCCAAAGTAGTAGTTTTAGCCAATGGTGTGCTTAAGCCCTTAGCTATTTATGCTAGCATGAGGATGTTTATTTGTAAATTATAACATGGATCGCAATGCTACGGCATTCCGTTCGCTTAATTCTAATTCTCGGAAAGCAGAGTTCTGTTGCTTATGTTCCATCAGGAAATCAAGAAGAAAATCTTCAGCACATTAAATTATCAAGACAATCACCCGTATTTCTCTTTTCTCTCCATGGAACAAGCTAGTTATCTTTCCAACCGTCATACTTGTGCGTGCGTGTGTGTGTGTGTGTGTGTGTGTGTGTGAATATCTTCTCTGTTTTCTAAAATAGCTCGCATCATTCGCCATATTTCCGTCACTGTTATATTCCAATATTGAAAAATGGGCCTAACTTGAATGAGGTCTCAGGCACAAACTAAACTTCTCCTTCACTGGTATTAAATCACTAGCAGGGTAGGTTCAGTGGAATTCCAAAGCCTTTCAGTTAGGAATGTGTGTAAGGAAACAATACATTTTCTCAGGCTTTCTCTCTCTCTCTCTCTCTCTCTCTCTCTCTCTCTCTCTCTCTCTCTCTCTTTCTCTCTTGCCCTCTCTCTTTCTGCTTCCCTCTCAGTCATGAAGAAGTTAAAAACAATATGTGAAGAAAATCATCAGTTATTTTAAATATCAATGATGTTATGTATCGTGAGTGTGCAGTATGTATCTCCAAAAGACGATAAAAAAAAAAAAAAGAATTGTAAAATTCCCAGATTTGTTTGGACAAAAGGTGTTGATTATTTTTCTATTACAGCAACTCTGAGACAGTTTCTATTAATCTGCACAAGTTTGAATATGTTGTTTCTATGGTTACTTTCAGACTATGGCAGATGATCAACACAATCTAATTCGAGTGATACTCAGACATAGCTAGTGGTTCATTTAAGCATAGTGTTATCAACGTAGATGCGGTGATGCGGTTTTAATGACACGTCTATAAAATATTCATGGAAGGATTCTCCAGTATCTGTACTGTTTCATCACTGAAAAAATGGTGGACATTTTGTGTTTCCTGAGTGTTTACTTTCTCTTATTAGCTTAAAAAATAAGAATAGTTATTATTATTTTTTTTTAATAAAACAATGTAATCTGGTAATATTTAGTAAACTATAAAGATAATAGATTAAAGAGATTAAAAAAAATCAAGTGTTGATTAAAATAATCAATTATAGGATGATAACAGGAACTTGAACAGTAACAGTAACTAACACCACACAAGTTTTATTCTTTACATATTTATGTCTATCTTTGCTTTTATTTCTACCTCCAACCCCTTTCATACCCCCGACAAGCATTTCGCTGCATGTCGTACTCTGTATGTATGTGTATGTGACAAATAAAATTTGATTTGATTTGATTTGATTTGAGATGGGGGCACGGTGGCTTAGTGGTTCGATTCGAGTGGTTCCAGGGTTGGGGGTTCGATTCCCGCCTCCGCCTTGTGTGTGTGGAGTTTGCATGTTCTCCCCGTGCCTCAGGGTTTCCTCCGGGTACTCCGGTTTCCTCCCCCGGTCCAAAGACATGCATGGTAGGTTGATTGGCATCTCTGGAAAATTGTCCGTAGTGTGTGATTGCGTGAGTGAATGAGAGTGTGTGTGTGCCCTGCGATGGGTTGGCACTCTGTCCAGGGTGTATCCTGCCTTGATGCCCAATGACGCCTGTACTGAGATACAGTAGGCACAGGCTCCCTGTGACCCGAGGTAGTTCGGATAAGCGATAGAAAATGAGTGAGAGTGAGAGAGTGATTTGAGATCCTCTTTGTGTGGGTTTTGGAGAATTTTGTTTTCAGTAAAAAAGCGATGAAGAATGCAAACTCCTGGGTTACATCTACTACATATATATAGTTCCCAAAATGTCAGAGAGGTGTTTGATATGATCTTATGGTTTATAGTTGAAAGAAATGTCGACAACCATACACTTGAACGTCTCAGATTAGTGTAGTAGGTGTGGTTTTATCTTAAGCGATTATTGTTATATCTCAGTTCTCGGAAACCCATTGATACTTGTGATTATAGTCTTCCAATGAAAAGGTTTCATTTTAGTTTCAGTATGTGACTTGAACCATGGATTGACTCAGATATGTCTAATCAAAGTGCATACCCGTATTGTAGCTTGTCCAGATTTCTCAGGGATTTCTTTCAAAATCTTTGTCTAGTGGGAATGTTGTGACATATTTGGTGTATTGTATCAATCATCTCAAATATGCCATCAATTTTGTTTTGTTAGCAGCCGGACTACTTTTATAAATAGTTTAAAATGATTGCCGGATTTCCTCCTGATATAACCGGATGGATGGATGATTCGTTGGAATGTACACGAACTAACACTTGTGAAAGGTTTGGATTTGTGCGGTGTGGTATGGTGTGGACCTGCTTTTCATTATAAACAGATTTTCTAGGAAAGTCAGTGACTATTTGCACTTAAATGTAATTTTCTTAATATCTAAAAGATTTATTTTCCATTTTGGATGTGAATTGACTCCAATACAGAACTGAATATGACAAACCAAGAGCTCCTTGTGGCCTACAACCACAATGTACTGATTAATTCTCTCACTGATCAAAACGTAACCACTGCCCAGATAGATAGATAGATAGATAGATAGATAGATAGATAGATAGATAGATAGATAGATAGATAGATAGATAGATCCTGTACCCACTGATCTTCTGTCTGCTTGATCCAGTCTGGCCTCTCTTTCCCCTTTCCCTTCTCCTCTGACCTTTCTCATCAACAAAACCTTTCTGCCCACAGAACTGATGTTTTTTGTTTTTTTGCACCATTCTGTGTAAACTCCAAAAATTGTTATGGTGACGATCAGAGAAGACCAGCATCTGATTACAGCCATGCAACTATCTATATGCAAAATAAGCTTTGTGCTACATCTTGTGCAATGTCATGTTTCTCGCCTGTTGTTTCCTGTCTGTTTCACAATCTACCTAATGTGTTGCCCTATTTATACCTGTCGTTTTGTGTCTGTCTTTGTCAAGTCATTCAGTGTTTCAAGGCAATGTTTAACATTAGGGTTTAAGGCACTTTGCTATGTTTATTCATGTCATGCCTTGTTTCAGACCCATTTGGGTCTGACTGGTGGCGTCTCTCTAAAAACATATATACATATATAGTACATGATATGATACATATATAGATATAGATATAGTGTTATTACATATATATATATATATATATATATATATATATATATATATATATATATATATATATATATATATATATAATAGCACAATCCATCTTGCTCTCCATCTTGGACAAGCTTTTAATGTTGGGGCTTGATCCCATTACATCCTGATCAGTAAACCACTGAGCCAATCAATGCTGTAAACACAATCTACAGGTAGCTCAATGAAGACGATATGGAACCTTTTGTTGTGGTGATGATGTTTATTTTAGGGCTCAGGTTCCCAACCCTGGACTTGGAGTAACAAATTTCTAGATCTTTACAGTTTACACTAATATTATTCCATATATTAATCATATACAAATCAGCACAATGGAACCATCCTCTATTGTAGATGAAAAAAAGGATGAAAAGTGTTAACGGCCTTGCTCAAGGCTTTCTGACAGTTCTGAACTCCTAACCTTCCAGTTACTAGCACAGATCCCTAACCGCTGGCCGCTAAACCAAAATAAATTTTTCTAAAGTGTCTCAGAGGGCCCATGTGGTTGTAATGTGTACGGCTACATGATGTGTTCTGTTCTTACCACCGTGAGTCACCAGATTAGCATGAGTACATGACCGAGCGATATGCAACTGATCAGCTATCATTTTAAACACATGCAAGTCACTGTGTTTGGGATTGTATATGCTGTTCAGTGTCTCAGAGCTCAGATATGATTATAGACTATAAGGTCTCCTCACATCAACAATCACTTTGTTGTTCATGGTGGAATTTCACGTCCACTATACAAGTACACTAACATAAACCGCCTAACCGATCAGAACCATCTATTCAACAACAGCATATGTTCCTTTAATTCTTCATTCAGTCGTTCTCTTAATTGCGGCTTTGTGTTTACGTATGAGTGTGTGTGTGTGTGTGTGTGTGTGTGTGTGTGTGTGTGTGGAGAGTTGAATGTCCTACTACAAGATCCAGAACATTAGGTCAGATTTCTTGGAATCGGACTGAAAAAAAAATGCCCAGGTGCAAAATCAGGTAGGTTCACATCAAGAACATGAGCACATTAACACCTCTGCTCCCACACACACCCACATACACACATACCCACAATTATCTATTGTAGCACAAACACACATACACATTTCCAACAAGCTGTGACGAGATTTTTCAAGAATCCAGAATGTTGTAAAACATCTTGTGACAGTTTAGAATTTAGTCCCTTTAGCAAAGATTATTTACTGCGATTGCTCACAGTAACGTTCAACTTCAGCTTTAATAATAACAGTTACAGTATAATATGCAATAAATATGTTAACAAAGTCATTATGAGTTCCTGAGTAATATCAGTTTATTGGGGTCCAAGCATCTTCTTCTTCATCTTCTTTTTATTATTATTATTATTATTATTATTATTATTATTATTATTATTATTGATCATGTAATGGGAGTCTATGACAGCACATGCATTAAATGACATTCTGCAAACTGATTCCTAAGAGACCTCCAATTTTTTTTTTGGTGATTACAGTGGAACGTAAAGAGTCGTACTTAAGGCAAAAGTTTGTATTGCAAAACAAATTTTCCCATGAAAAATGATGTAAATGCATGTTATCAGTTCCAGATACCCAAAAATATTTACACCTTTGCATATATTTGCACTGTTACACCTTTCACGACATCAGTACTCAAAATCTTGTCCTTTTCTTTAAAGAAAGTGCTTATGATGGTTGCTGGCCGTCCGTACTCTCTAGCAAGATCGCTCGTTCTTTCACCAGCTGCTTGTTTAGAGGTGACTTCTTTCTTAATGTCCACTGAAAATGGCTCCATTTTCTTTGTGCTACCATCCGTACAAAATGCAAAAAAAAAAAAGAGAAAAGAAAACAAACACAAACACTAATGAAGTTGTGCCGCTAAGGTCGGGCTAAAAATAGGTCAGGCCACTCATGCCACCAAAATGTCAACAAAAAAACGCAAAAAATCATGTAGCTTTTAAACACATGCTGAAGGCAACGTTGGTGTCGAGGGTTGACTTAAAACAGCTTTCGCTGGAAATTCGTAAAATTCGTAAATTCATTACGGTTGGCTTTGCTTGGCTTTCCACTGACACAAACAAGTTTTGAACGGCTCCCGGATGAATGCTTCTTCTGCCTATGCTAATTTCTTGCAAAATTTCAATTCATAAGGGAGGGAGTTCGTATGCCAAGCTTCAGCTCTATTATGTATGTCTGATCTGTCGATAAATAATCTAGATCCTCCAACGGGGCAAAGTATTAGTACTGAAATAATATTAAGCAGTAAACCTATTATATTTTTATCCATACCTACATATTTCCATCCATCCTGTACACCGCTAATCCTTCTGGATCATGGAAACCTGGAGTCTATCCCAAGGGACTCGGGGCACTGAGGCAGGGGACACGCTGGATAGGATGCCAGTATATCTGAGGGCACAATCTCACACACACTACAAACAATTTTAGACATGCCAGTTAGCCTTTGAACTGGAGGAGGAAACCAGATTACCCAAAGGAAACTTCCGAAAACACAGGGAGACACAGGCGGAGGCAAGAATCAAACCCCGGACCATGGAGGTGTGAGGCAAAGGTGCCAACCACCAATACCAACCGGATTAAAAAAAAAAAAAAATTATCCTAATGTTGCTTTCAGAAAACATATAAACCAATGGTTTTTTTTGTTTAGAGAAAACGGCTGCAGATGCAGATAATGCGTCAAGAAAATATTTATTATGATTGCTAAAAAATAATCTCACCACAATTCATAAATCATTTAAAATTACATAACATTCATTATGGAAAAAAACAATGAGGGAAGAAGGAGTGCAGACTCAAGTAGATTTATTTAACCCCCCAATACACACCACTTCAATTGTTTTAGTGCATTTGTGACACCACCCACATTCCCTGCTCATGTTTCTCTTTCTTTTTACATAAGCCTGCTAATCGAGATCATTGTTTGGCAGCATATTTGTGAAGAATGAAGTCACACCAGTGGGGTGAGGCTGGAAAAACCAAATGAAGGTACACAGCCGTTATGCAAACTCGTTATGAGACGTCTAGCAGTTGACTAGCAGGAATGTTCCTACTGGAAAGCACGTGTACCTGCAGGGGTCTGTGTGTGAGCCTGAACATCTTGTCACACATATGTAATGTTATCAGAAATGTTAGTAGGGTTTCCCAATGTCATTTGGATTTCCAGTTGCTGGTTAATATCAGTCCTCAATGGTAACTTCTCACAAAGAACGGGATGTAACCATCCACCGACTCAGGATTAACCCAAATACAGAGGTGAATTACAATGAGTTGATAGTTTTGTCGTGTGCTCCCCGTGCCTCAGGGGTTTCCTCCGGGTACTCCGGTTTCCTCCCCCGGTCCAAAGACATGCATGGTAGGTTGATTGGCATGTCCGTAGTGTGTGATTGCGTGAGTGAATGAGAGTGTGTGTGTGCCCTGCGATGGGTTGGCACTCCGTCCAGGGTGTATCCTGCCTTGATGCCCAATGACGCCTGATATAGGCACAGGCTCCCCGTGACCCGAGGTAGTTCGGATAAGCGGTAGAAAATGAATGAATGAATGAATGAATGAATGAATGAATGAATGAATGATAGTTTTGTAGATAGCCACAGCTAAATAAATAATGTATTTAAAACTCACTCTAACGTCAGATGAGCAAGAAAGCCATGAATAATATAATCAAGCCAAGATCACAATGAGTAAGGCTGAGTGTAAAAGTTTGTACACTCCATGATTTCTGGATGAGGAATTTAGGTATAGTTTATTTACAAAACTAATTTATCTTATGTTCATTTAACACTCCTTAATTAAACTTTAGGGATGGTTATTGGATGAAATAGGCTTCAGGAATACAACCAGCACAAAAAAGAAATTACTGAACTGGGGAAGAAAGAAATAAAGAAGAAAGCAGTATACATGATGATTACAATACTAACATGGCTTTACTCTTGGATCTTAAGTTAGATATGGTTGTTGTACTGTTTACTAGATTAATAGTTTGATATCAGTAATGGAAAGGTCAAAGTCAAAGTTTTTTTCCTTTTAATGACATGAAATATAAAGACAGCATAAAATATAGTATATGCAATATCTGGATTGGATTATAACTCTAATATCTGTATTGGATTATAACTCTAATACAGTGGTCTTCACTATTTTTTTCATGTGAGCCACACTGATAGGACAAAGTCAATAGGAGAGCCACTTTCACCGCAAAAGTTTGCCAAGTTATTCGGTCTTAAATAGCTTATCTGCTTAAATACAATGTACAGTATTGCAATACAATAATTACTCGAGTTGCGGATGATGCATGCTCCCCATCAGTTACCTCTTTTGTCACTGTCACATTGCTTTGTTGCTTTCATTTTGTGCGCGGGATTGTTTGATAAGAAATCGATCCATTTTTTAGTCCATGTGTACAGTAAACACAAGTTGTTAACTAGCATGAAACACAAACTAGATTCTGGCAGGCCGCTAAAAACTGGCTATTGCGCAGAACGCAGTGAGTCAGTGACGAGTCAAATAATATATATAAATATATATTATTATTTGTAATAGAGCACATTCGTTTTTTTCTATGCTTCCCTGATTTTTTTTTAATGTTATTTAAATGAAAAATAAATTTTAACCACATGATCCTATCATCGTATTATTTACTGCCATGCAAGCCGCATATTAAAGCTTGGCGAGCCGCAGGAGGCTCGCGAGCCGCGCAATGAGTAACACTGCTCTAATATCTGGTCTGGATTAAGGTGGATCCACTGGAGTACATGTTGGCCATTTTGAGCACCATTCATACCCTCATATACACATTTGTATTTGATTTGTAGTGGTGTGTGAATACTTAGTAGTGAACCCAAACAGGAAGAATGTACACTGAAACTCCACACTTGCTGTACCAGCAATCATCAACATGTACAAAAGTTTTTTTGTTTTGTTTTTTAACATTACCTAACCCCATTACACCATTCCTCATTCAATATTTCTCATAACAAACATTCTGTAAGTCACTGTTTCTCTGCTTTGTTTATATAAAAGATGACTTCGCAACCAATGTAGTAGTCAAACTACAACAGACACCCTAGCAACCACTGTATAAATTGGTTTCCATTACAAAGCACGGCTAATCGCTGATATGTTTAACTTAGCACTTGGTAACTCGGTGTATAGGAGAGTAGCGTTGTGGGAAGTGGTAGCTACATGGTTAAGATGAAAATCCCAGGACCATCAATCTGCCATTCCTGGGCTCTTCAGCAAGACCCTGAATCTTCAACTGCGCATTAAATGAGCAACAAGATTCTTCCTTTGTATGAGCAACTCGTGTAAGAATTTCTGTTGCTGTAGATGTCTCATTGTGAAGGCATTCAGCAAGGCCTGTCCCGGCTGATTCCGTTCATTACCATTCCAAGGTGATTAAATGAATTTCCCATAATTGTCCTCGATGCCGATTTCACAATCAACGTGTATTAAAAACACTTTAGAATGATAACACCGCAACACCTTTGCGTGAGAGTGTGTATCTCTCCCAAGGTGTGCCATTGCCTTGTGCTGTGTTGTCACATGTTTATGGAATTAATGGCACCACATTGTGTACATTTCTTTTTCATGTTCTTCGTTGACCTGTCTGTGTATATTGCAGTGTATCCTTCTAGCTGATCGCTTCGTGAGTAGTGCTTGTTAGTGTTTACTCCACCCTTTGTGTTCACTACAGCAACCAGGGCCTGTATTCATAAGGATTTTAAGAGAGCTCCTAATTTAGCTTAAACATTTCTTACTATGAATCTTATCTTAAGAGTGATTAAGCTCTAAGCAAAGAAAAATACAAACACTTTTATCTTCGAGAGAAGGCGGGGCTAAACCTGTTACTAGGTATGACACATTTTGATTGGTTGTGCAATAAAAAAATAGGAACTCTTTTAAAATCTGGTAAACCTTCACTTTGTCTCTATGATAAGATATTTGATGCTACATCGTTTAGGGATTACGTTCGTAACCGATCATATTAGAGATGCGCTAACATCTGTATGTTATAAATGTAACATCTCCGACACAGTGCAGAAATATATACTGTATATGTTATCTCTAATATGAATGATCACAAATCTTTATCATCTTATTAACTCACTATCATTATTAAATATTGTATACCACACATTTCTTCTCCCTCTTCACCTTTCGGCCATTTTCTCCTCTGCTAAAGAAACTCTTAAGCCTATTAAAAGTCCTCCTCACTGCTCCTAACACTTTTTGACCTTATGAGCTCTTTTAAGGATTAAGATGCTTTGTGAAGAACTTTTATATTTACTAGGATCTGCTCTTTAATCCTAAGGGGAAATGCCCACATTTCTCACTAGAAGGAAATCTTTACACTAAGAATTTTACAAAGGTCACTTTGAATGAAAGAATCTGCTACAAGAATAAATGTAAATGTAAGAGATAATCACAGGTACTGATTTATTACAGAAGTACAGTAATGTGGTTCACTGTTTAAATACTGAAGAAAAAAAACCCTTTTCACAAGCATCCCTTCCCAATTGGGCCTAACATTTGCAATTGACTCTCTAGTGAAGTCTGGGGCTTGGTTCATCTATGTGCATTGAGCACATTTAGCCACATGGCTGTGCAAACTAGCTGTAGGTTAGAAGAAGAGAGACCTGGATCACTATATTCTGCCACAAAGCAGTACATTTGCGCCACAGTGTGGTAAAATGAGCACAACGCACGGAAAATTCCTTCTGCAAGAAGTCTATAACAAACTCAGAAATTACACTGAGCCATTCAATATATGTTGCTCAGGAGCTCTTGGTTTCATAACTAATCTAGACTATAAACTGTTGTAGGAAGGACATTAGTCGCATTTACATTATTTACTGTCTAGTGTCACCCAAATGAGGATGAGCTTCCCTTTTGTGTCTGGTTCCTCTCGGTTTCAAGTCAAAAATCAAATCAAATTTTATTTGTCACATACACATACATACAGAGTACGCCATGCAGTGAAATGCTTTTTACGTCTGTCTGGTATTCAAGCATAAAAAGGAATGGAATTAAAGATAAAAAATAAAACCAAAAGGAGGTAGATAAGTAAAAAGTATAAACTAATATATATATATATATATATATATATATATATATATATATATATATATATATATATATATATATATGAAAATATATGTGAAAATATATGTATATACATAGTTGCGTATGGTAGATATTAGCAGTACAAATTAAAATGATTTAGTGATTGTCCTTAATGTGTCCGTGTGCAGTATGGTGTGGTATAAAGTGGCACTGTGCTGTGCAAGTCTAGATTTAAGGTGACAGTCCAGAGTTAAAGTGTCATAGTGCAAAAAAAGGTTGTGCAGAAAAAAAGTGAAGATGTAGGGAGAGTTCCAGTACTACTGTAGATCCTGGGTGTTTCCTGGTTTAAACTCCGAATGGCCTGCGGGAAGACGCTTGATATAAGGGTTTCGTCCTCATATCATCTCAGGGAGTTTTTCCTTGCCACCATTGACTCCGGCTTGCATATTAGGGACTTCACTGGGAAATAATATGATAATTCCTCTTTAACCGAGTGAGACGCGGGAAGCTGAGGCAGGGGAAACAGAGCATACGTGGTTGTTGGGGATCTTTGTTTCGGTGGCGGCGGCTCGGATGCTCGTATCTCAAAAATTTGCTCGTTTCTCAAGGCAAAAATTTGGTCGAATCACAGCTCGTATCTCAAAAAATTCGTATGTCAAAGCACTCGTATCTCGAGGTATCACTATACAGTATTTACATTACATTCACAGCATTTGGCTGATGAACTTATCAACACCAATTTCTTTCTTTTTTAAAACATAACTGAGCAGTTGAGGGTTAAGGGTCTTCCTCAGGGGCCCAGGAGCGACACTTGTTGGTCCTCGGAGCCTTTTAAGCTTTAATCCAACACATTAACCACTGAGCCATCACTTCACAAACACCTGTAATGCATCAAAAATCTACTTATCACAGCGGAATAGTTAACACAAAGAGTCAATCACCTGTCTACAAGCTGCTATGTAGCTAGTGCAGCATAACAAATAAGAGTATAAGAAGAAGTAGAGGTCTTGGTATGGGTGTGCACATGTAAAAGAAGGAAGACACCCAGGTGATTCTCACTGCCCCTGGTGGTTATGTGGGGTGAAATCGAGCTGTGGCATCACTCTCTATTTCTGCACAATGACCTATTACCCACTGTCCTTCAGGATGCCAACAGATGGCTGTGTCACTAAGCACATGCATTCACCCACGCATCTGCTCCAGTTACATGTTGGACAACACCATGGTTACAATCTACTGTAATCATATACAGTCTGGAATACCGAGTGTCTGAGTTACGGTAAGACGATGGTTTGGGTGATTGATCCATGGGGCTGTTTAAAAATAAACAACAGCCATTTTGCTCAGGCTTGTTGTACCTAATCAACTACATTACTGTGGCAGTTTCAAGGAAGAGGACTGGGATTCAAACCCCATCACTGCTAAGCTCTTGACCAAGACCTTAAACTGGTTTTCAAGCAGTTACAGAGTGAATTATTACAACATTGATATGATTTATAATCATTAAACCAATCTTTGATCGATGACTATGTATTTCAGCATATCCTGTAATTAGCACTAGCGCTTTTGCTACCTAAGTCTGGTTAGATACTACACAAAATCTGTTAGCATGGATGCCAGATACTCTATAGGTAACATATCTAGCTAGCTAACTAACTTGCAAGCACTATTAGCTTGCTTACATGGTGCAACAACTTTTGATAAATAAGCTTACTTATATTAGTTTGTTTACAAAAAAACATTGGCTCATATAGCTTGGCTAGTTAAGTTAGCACCAGTGCCTGTGTTGGCTCTGCTTGCCGTCTTACATTTTACATCTTGATAAAGTCATTGCAAGGGTTCTCAGGCCATTACATTTTTGCCAACAGCAAAGAATTTCAAGGCTGTCATCTCACACTGCCTTTGACCTGCTGGCCATCTTTCAGCACACAGTGATAGATTCTTCATGCTGTTAGTTTCTAGCCTTCGCACCCGGGTAACAAGTTGGGTTGTAAGCTCTTCAGTTTAATTAAAGCTGCAGCTCTGTTTGTTCCTCACATTCTCATGCATGTGCATTTGCGGTTGATCTCTGTGGCAAAAAAAAGCTAAATGGGTGACGATCAGGCTACATATTGATAGCAACACTCTATGTAACTTGGGGCTTGATCAGTTATAGTGTGATTATCTAACATTCCCTAAATTATAAACCTAAAATTATAAGACTGTAGGTGAAAATATTGTGAATTTATGATGCTAAAATAACGCATAACATTTTAACGTTCATTAAAGTCAAATTCTCAAATAAACTCAGTGTCACAAAAATAAAACATTTATAAAATTTAATCATTTCTTGCCAGATAATTTCAATGTTTTTTAATTATACTATGACTAGATTACGATATGATGGCTAGCGTTTTTATTCCAGTTCATTGGCTTAATGTTAAAATCACATTTCTTGACACGTGCGCAATGTTGGTTCTCATTTCTCTCCTTTCTTAACTTAAAGAAATTCCCACTTTTATTTATTTATTTATTTCATTTTCTTTTCTTTCTTTCTTTCTTTCTTTCTTTCTTTCTTTCTTTCTTTCTTTCTTTCTTTCTTTCTTCATCTCTTTCTTTCCTTTCCTTTCCTTTCCTTTTTTCCTTACTCATTCTTAAAATTGGTTTTAATAGTACATGAAAATAATATTTTCATTTATATAATGTTTATATTTTTTAAATAAAAAAAATATTTGTTTGAAAAATACAATTTTCTTTCTTACAGCTTTAATAGTACATAGAAATTAAAAATTACATTTCTAAATATAGGCAACATTTAAAAAATTAATAAAGAAATAAGTAAATATTTGTAAATATTATTTATAAATAAAAATATATTTAAATAAATAAAAATAAATAAAATACTATTTAAAACACTACATTAAAACCTAATTATTTAATTATTTATATAAGTATTTGATCTTTTGATCATAAATTAACAGACAAATGCTTGTGATTTAACGAGTAAAAAACACTATTCATTATTATTAATATCTTATTGTGTTTATCTAGCTGAGGCAGCTCTTTATTTACTCTCAGTGGTGTCCTGCTACTTAGGCCCTGTTAGAATTTAATATTACATCAAAAAAACCTTTAAAGGTAATATACTTAATGGTATCTGGAAAAAAACATTAGCCACATGTTAAGTTTTGTTTCACTGACCTGGAAAAAGCAGTGTGATATGGGGAAGCAATGAGGCCAACCACTCCTCCCAAGCACTAACCACTGAGAGTGCAGCGGTAAAGAGAGTGGGCTGGTGAGGAGAGAAAAAAACAAGAAATTAAATACATATGTATGTATATATATGTATATATACGTGTATATATATATATATATATACGTATATATACATATATATACGTATATATACATATACGTGTATGTATATATATATATATATATGTATGTATATATATGTATATATACGTGTATATATATATATATATAGAGCACAACAAGAGGAAATGTAATGGCTCTGCAACATTATGATATAGACATATCATGGATCGTAGAAATGTTTTATGTATCATGACATGATATTTTAGTCTTAAACCACAGCACTGTTTAATTGTAGATTGTCTAATTAGTTTAGAGGTGTTGATTATTTTTATACAACAGTTTTAAAGAGTGTAATCGAATCATAGGTATATATTAATGAACTCGTTTTAAAGTCTTTCATTTGCATTATAATATCTAACAGGTCTTTTATGGTGGACACTGAACAATAATCAAATATTATATTATATTATATAATTAAACATTATATTTCTAAACAGTAATTGGTCAAAACCACTCTAAAGTGCACAATCAAGACAGTCTTACGAGCTAGGACCAGCTACACCAACCGTGGCTGCCAAATAGACCAGTTAGAATAAGTTCGGAGCTTCTGAAACCATCTAGAAGCAGCTTGACCAGCCTGTAAGTGTCAATCAGACAAACCGGAACCGGCCTGACCGGCTACAGTCTTCTTAACCTGCTAGAACCAGGCTGTAAGTGCCATCAACCCTGAACATCCTGAACCATCAACCCTGACCATCCTGGCCATCTAATACCAGCTAAATATCCCAAGCTGTTGTGTCTTCCACTGGTGGCTTTCCAATTTCTTGGTGACTGATAGAATGATAGCAAGTGATGAATGATCAGTATGTCATGTTCTAATGTATCTTACATGATGCACCTTTAAAGTACCACAATATCACATCCAGGCTTTTCTAACACACCCATGAATCAGGTGTTAAAGGTGCAGGTAAACCAGTGTATCAGGTTAAGACCTGACAGCTGAATCTCTGCATCAATGGCAATGGTGCTCACCTTGGTCACGTGACCTACACGGGCCTGACGTTCAATGACGTCACTCGTGTTGTCGGTTGTTGGCTGATCAGCTGATCACGCTGAGTGGAGCCAGAGCACTGCGAGTAGACGCTTTAATTCAACTTAAATCGCTATACTGTGAGTAAAAATGATGTTTTTTATTTTATTGTTGTTGTTTTTATATCGACTGGATATGGATTTTTATGCTTATTCTTGTGAAATAAAAAAAAGTGACGGTTGGGACGTTTGCGCTCGCGCATACTGGCAGCAGAAACCTGCTAAAAAGTGTTAGCATTAGCTAAAAGAATTTAAACTTAGTGATGTGGGTCGCCTCAGTAGATTTATCTAGAGTTTTAATCGAACTTCTAGCACATAAATATTCAATATAAACACTTTCGACGTTTACAAGACGAATAATTTACTTTCGGCAACCTGTTGCTCTTACAGCCGACAGAAGCTAATTGAATTTGCTAGCTTGTTAGCCGGCTAATTAAATTGCCTGCTATCTAATGTGAATGTTTACAGAATGTATTTCTGTATTCCACACGAATTATATTAATGCAGTGAGTGTGTGTGAGTGTGAGTGTGTGTGAGTGTGAGCCTTGATGTGATACAGAGAGAGGAATAAGTGCACTGAATTATGCAACAAGCCTCCTGTTTTCCACCAGATCATCAGAAACCCATCTAATAAAATATGCATTAGTTGGACATTGTTGTAGATTTGACTAGCTAATCTGTAACTTTAATCCTCTTCTTAACACTGGATACGAATTTTTAAAGAAACACATACACACAGCTCCAAAATATGTTATGAGATCTTTCTGCTTTTTATTGTGAAAATCTATTGAAAATACTGAAATTGCCAGCACAGATTTTTTTTAAACTACTATCAGTGAAGACTCTTCATATATATATAATGATATATAAGATATATAATGACTTTCTACGATGGCTGTACTCATTATGGCATTTTTCAGACGCATCTTGCATTTTTATCTCATATTATACAACTGAGCAATTGAGGGTTAAGGGCCTTGATCAGATGCCCAGCAGTAACAGCTTAGTGGACCTAGGATTTGAACTCACAAATACCTGGAGTATACACAAATACCTGGAGATTTTGCACCGATATGTCACGTTTGAAAGTCAGCGAATGTCACCATGGTACTGTATATCAAGTCAAGAAACTTTTATTGTCATTTCAACCATATATAGCTGTTGCAGTACACAGTGAAATGAGACAACGTTTCTACAGGATCATGGTGCTACTTAAAACAAGGACAGAGCTATAAGGACTTAGTAGTTAGTCCTAGATACATAAAGTGCAACTATGCGACCTGGTGCAAACAGTGCAGGACAAGACAAACAAGACGGTGCAGGACAAAAGACAGTGCAAACAGAAAATTACAAGACATCACACAAAAGACAATAAACAGAAATGGCACTGACCAGTGTATATACTGTTTGTTCAACAATATTGCGTTTTGCAGAAATACTGGAATGAACACAGAATTATAGCCGCAATTACATGAGATACTGTGAAGTATTGTGCAAAACAGCAAACGACTGAAATGTAAATCTTGGCTAAATCTAAGCAATTAAATCAAATTTGAAATAGAACTAGAGAAAAGAGAACTAAAAGATTCAAAGCCACAGTCGTATATAACAGACAGGACAGTAACAGAAAACCTGATAAGCTTGACAGCACAGTTACCTCCGAACTTCCTCTGGGTCCATGGAGAAGTTAAAAGTAGCTGATTAGACAAAGTGCTGGAGGTGTTTTGATGACAAAGATCAGAAAAAGAAATACAAAAATCTCTATTCTGTACTCGACTAGCCAGTAAAGGGAGGCCAGCATATAAATAATTATACCAGCTTTCATAATGGTTAGTTGTGATTTCTGAAACTGTAACTAAATTAAAATCTACAGTCCCTCCGGCTTTGCTTTACCAAACCGACTTAAGTTGTAATTCAAGAAATCTAAATTTGACCATCATAGATTGTAATTAAAATATAATTAATATGATGTCTTAATTTGTGTTTTGTAAGTTACTGCAAATCCCAGCTTCATCCTCTAAACCGAATGAATTTGGAACGTTTCGTAGATGTTCAGAACATTGTTCTCATTGTGTCTTAATAGAGGCCGTTTTTCCCACAGCCGTGCGCCCTGTCACATGCTGAAAGATTTGTGGCGGCTTTACTGAGAACACTTTGACTGAGTTGGAGTCATTGTAATAAAGTATAGTATACTATATTGTATGTAGGGTTTTTTTCTCCAATGTCAGCACTTTGTAACAGTCAGAGAAGAAGCTTGATCTAAAAACTGACTACTTTTATGGGTTCTTAGTAAAAAAATACCATTCTTTGGTCTTGAAGTAAAAGTGAAGGAAATATATATTTAGAGCTGGAATACGTTATAAACTGGAATAAGTCCCATTAAGGGAAGTTGTTTCTCTGAGGAAATAGAAAATATAAGCTTGACAATTGGCGAATTCCAGAGGGAATCTTGCCACTCAGCTTAAATGAGTGTTGTGTTCCTGGACACACTCGGATGAAATCCTATCCATTATAAAAACATCTAAACATGGATGACCATGTAGAAAGACTCCTTTATCATTGCACTTGCTGATTTGTTGGCTAATAAATCTGTGGGATAAAAATAGACATTAGGATAGATATGTTATTACATATCCGAATAACATTACAATTCCAACATAACCGTCTATAAAACACAGAAAATCAGAAATCTCCGTGGCATGTTTGTAATTGTACCATCTCGTTATTTTATTATTTGCTCCTTTAAATTGCATAAATTACTATCTTACTCTGACAGGTCACATGACCTGCTGTGCACCATGCTGAGAGCTCATACGTGCAATGAGATGCTTTAAAAGCTCAAATGTCACAACGCCGGATTTGCTTCATATAATCCTGTCGTGAGTCTGTGAAACTTGTGCTGCTCTTAAATAACAAAGCCGTCAGGTTGTTTTCCTCTGAAAATAATCACTGCCACACCTTTTACTTAGCTCAGTGTTTCGCCTGGGATTGTCTTTCACCATCAACAGAGGTGGCAGTTAATAAAATGAAAACACAATTTACCACACACGAATATGCTTGTGTGTGTGTTATTTCTGTACACAATAAGTATTTATGTCCTTGTAGTTATAAATGGTGCATCATGTTTTTGCAGAAGCTGCAATTGGGTGAAAGTGTTAATGTGTTGTTTTTCAGTTTGTTCTGTGGCGTCAGGCCCTCGCTCGCTTGCACACTCCCTCCCTTCCTTCCCTTCTGTGAAGCCACACAGTTCAGTGTCGATAAAGCGCGCTTCACTCTGTTCGCTTGTACACAGTTTAGATCTCTGCGTATTCGGGTGCAGTGCTTTTCTGCCATTCTGTTTATCTTTATTCTTCTTCACTTTATGACTTGACTGTGAATTTAAACTTGAAACCTTTTCCCCCTTAAGTTTTCTGTAGTGTTGGTGGAGTGTGTGCGAGCGTAACATCATGGGGGAGATGTTCCGCAGCGAGGAGATGACTCTGGCCCAGCTCTTCCTGCAGTCAGAGTCTGCCTACTGTTGTGTCAGCGAGCTCGGGGAGATCGGCATGGTGCAGTTCAGAGACGTGAGTACACACACTGAAACACGCGCACCGATAACTCCTTCTGCAAGGGATGTGCACAGGAAATGCAACCATTCTAGGTAATGTCGTTTGAACCGCAGGTCTATTAAGTTTTAGAGTAGACCAGAGTCAACCAGTTCAACCACAGCCTTGACAGATGGCTGTGTTTTGATCACTTTATTGCCTCTGGATAATTTAGCTAACGCTGACCTTTTGTGTGTGTGTGTGTGTGTGTGTGTGTGTGTGTGTGTGTGTGTGTGTGTGTGTGTGTGTGTGTGTGTGTGTGTGTGTGTATAAATTATAGCTGAACCCTGATGTGAACGTCTTCCAGAGGAAGTTCGTAAATGAAGTGCGTCGTTGTGAAGAGATGGACCGCAAGCTGAGTGAGTCACAGCCTTTCTTCTTATCAGCCTAAAATTATATACTGTGGAGAAGAGCAGTTGACATTCAGTTCTCTCTCTCTCTCCATCTCTCTCTCATCTTTCCTCCACACTTCCTCCTTTTTTCCACAGGGTTTGTTGAGAAGGAGATAAAGAAGGCTGGTATACCCATAGTAGACACAGGAGAGAACCCAGAGGTCCCTTTCCCTCGAGACATGATTGACTTGGAGGTACTGAATAGATTATTAAATGGATTCTCAAATGATGTTTAAGCATCATCAGTGTCAGAGGGTGAAATGCAGAAAACAATGTGTGACATGTACTGAAGCCTTTCTTAGTAAATATCACATAGCTTTGGCAAATGCTTCTACATGCTCAGAGGAGCACACTCCACTCATGTGACTCGCACTTGCTTGAGGCTTGCCTGAAATAAATAAATAAATAAATGTATGTGTGTGTGTATATATATATATATATATATATATATATATATATATATATATATATATATATATATATATATATATATATATATATATATATCAAAAGTATATGAATTAATGCAGATCTGTTGAAATTTGACATACATATATATATATATGTATGTCAAATTTCAACAGATCTGCATTAATTCATATACTTTTGATCAATTACAAAAACCCCAGTAAGCTTCACTCTGACAAAAGCAGAAGCAGGAAATACAGATGAAGTTGACTGTCTCTAACCTGTTAACGCACCTATAGGTCCTTTTCAAGACCTACTGATCTCTACTGATGTGCAGGCTTTTCCTGATTTTCCTGCAGGCAACATTTGAGAAGCTGGAGATTGAGCTGAAAGAAATCAACACTAACCAGGAAGCACTGAAGAAGAACTTTCTGGAGCTGACCGAGCTCAAACACATCCTCAGGCGCACACAGCAGTTCTTTGATGAGGTATTCAAAGCTTTAAAAAACAGCTTTTGCTATTTTGTTGCAGTTTTATTCAACTACCATATCTATCTATCTATCTATCTATCTATCTATCTATCTATCTATCTATCTATCTATCTATCTAGATAGATAGAATCAAACTAGATCATGTGTTAAAATGCTTCAGGGCTGTTGTCTATGTTGTGTTCTTATGTTCTTTGATCGATAAAGATGTAATTGTTGGCAAATTGCTGGGACATAAAAGGAATAACACACATTAATGGAAACTAATTCGGGCTTCATTTCAGGCTGCTTTATTATTGTTATCGATTATTTGAATGCTTCAACACTTTTTGTTAATATATGTTTTCTTAAATTTTGTTAAGTTTCATTTTCACCTTAGCATATGCTTCGTTTTTTTGACCCGCAATCACTTAACCGCAATCACCTCGCAAGTGAACTTTGATGTTATCGTTTTTTATTTTTATTGTCAGCTAAATGCCTGTTATATTGTAATCGTTTACAGCAACAAAGCTTACAACAGGCCTTTTGTATATTTTACAGTGAAAAGTAACCTTACAAGCGACAAGGCTGATATGTATTTTAACAAAATAGTGGAAACACAATAGTAAATGAGAGAGAAACTTTTGGATTTATTTGTTGGGTGAAGTGTCTAAGTGTCTGCCTGCATATCAGTCTGTGTTAACTGTTCATGTCTGTCTCTGTTTGTAGATGGAGGACCCTGCTCTACTGGAGGAATCGTCCATTCTGCTGGACCCGACTGAGGTCATCCGAGCTCCTCTCAGGCTTGGGTGAGTTATCTATCTTTCTGTAGACAATAAGTAAACTGTTCCACCTTCATATGCCTTGTTTTATTGTTTCTTACATCATAATTGTACTGAAGACAGTAACGGAGTTACAAAAAACTTTGCTTGAATAATATGTTTATATAATAATAAAAATAATCTAACGATAATAATATAAATGTGCAATAAGTTCTCTCCAGTAATAGTTTAGTGTAAAAAAAAGTTTATGAACAATTTCGAAACTGTAAAATTAGCTAGTGTGTAAATTTAGAGACGTGGCAGTGCTTTTTCACCACCTAAAGTGTTGCCAGTGATGAAAGAACTGAACATGGGTTTATTTAATTAAAAATTAAAAGTACACAGAACTTTTAACAGTACACAGAGCTTACTAAAATGCAGCTCAGTATTTCTCCCTAATAATCTCTCTAATTTTGTTCACATCAAAGTTCTGGTCTGACTCTGAAATCACACTTTCTGCACAATGATGTGCCACCATGTTCATTCCCAAGTGTCAATTTATAGTTAAACATTAAACAAAATAAGCTTAAGGAGTAACTATAAAGTTCTGAAATTTTTACATCTTAATGAAATGCATTTAGAGCACCAGTGCTTCCTTTATTCTAGTTCTGTAATTATTTAACCTTTTTAACCTCCCACAGATTTGTCGCAGGCGTGATTGGTCGAGAGAGGATTCCCACCTTTGAGAGGATGTTGTGGAGAGTTTGCCGAGGCAACGTGTTCCTGCGCCAAGCAGACATCGAAGACCCCCTGGAAGACCCCACTACAGTCAGTGCCATAGCAGTGATCAAATATAGACCAGTTTATTAACACTTTGTCATGATGCCAAACAGCCAGGTTGGTATTCAGCCAATGAAATGGTACTGACGCTGCCTCTGTGTGGTCTGTATGCTGTGGTGTTACAGGGTGACCAGGTGCACAAGTCTGTGTTCATCATCTTCTTCCAGGGAGATCAGCTGAAGAATAGGGTGAAGAAGATCTGTGAAGGGTAACAGCTCCCTTTGCCCCTGAATAATATATGCTTGTCAGTTGCCTGTTGAGTAACTGATAAGTGTATTTGTTCTAATCTACAGGTTTCGGGCTACGCTGTACCCCTGCCCTGAGACACCACAAGAGAGAAAGGAAATGGCTGCAGGAGTCAACACTCGTATTGATGATCTCCAAATGGTTAGAGAGATACACATACACACTTGCAGACCAAAAATACAGACAAACAAATGTCATTTAAGTTGGCAGGAAGGAAGAGGACATCAGTGTCTATCTGTCTTTGCGTGTGCATGTTGTGTGTGCGCATATGCAAACACTACCCTTGCTTGTTGTTTCTTTGTATGAGAGCTGAGTGTTGATACACACAGCTGCCTGCCCTTTTTATGCCAGTTTACATTAGCCTTCCTGTATGAAAGATACTTTCCCTACATGGTCATAGACTGTGACTATTCATATCAGCCTGCAAACAATCAGCAGCTTCAAACCAAAAGGCTTACGCAGTGCCTAGACTAACGAAGTACCCACGACAGAGCAGTTGCAGAGACAAAATGCCGAAATGAAAACGAAACATCAATACGATCGATCAAACACGTCAGCGCTCATCTGACCGTCGAGCTGAGGCGGGTCAATCCGACAATCTAGTCTCTGCGATCCTATATTTAGCCTGACTTAATTTTGTGAGTGAAATCAGGGTTTTAGTATGTTAATGAGACCAGATTAGATGTGTCCCACACACGTATATGCTACACAGAACAAATCAACATAACCAAGTGTGACAGCTGCAGTTTATACAAACCTTTCCATCTTTGCTCAGGCATTAAGTCACTTCAGAGTATGAGCTAAAAACAGCACTTTTTTCTTTATATAGCTTACTGTAATTTAGTTTGTGTCCATTTCAATACAACAATGAGCTCCATAGGCTACAGACATCTCTTACCAGAGTAGCATTCTCTTTTTTAAAGTACTCACTCTATAAAAAAAAGCAGAATTATTAACAAATTTGAACAACTGCAGAATAGGGATGTGGTAGCTTAGTGGTTAAGGCGGCAGCCTACTGAGCAGGAGGTTGTGAGTTTTAGTCCCAGGTCCACTAAGTGTTAGCTATCTGATAAGTGTTTCAGTTTATTATCATAACTGTTGGAGTGTTCATACTTGGAGAAGACAACTGTAACCCTGGGCCTCCTGTTTTGCTATGGAGAAGAAAAAAACACAACAAAAATGCTTTTGTTTGCATCAGCGCAAAATTCTGAACAGCGTAAAATAGGAACAGCTGCGTTGAGGAAATAGTCCGATAGTCTCTGCTTGAACCGAATTAGGAAATCAAAGGCTTAATGTCAACGGGTGTGTGCTATCTGCTGCTGCCACACACATAGTGACCATAGTAACCGACACACACTTCCACAGTCCTGCATACACACATTCAGAGGGTGTCGCTCTCACACCTGCTCAAATTCATATTCGCTGACAGAGAGACACTCGCCAGACAGTGTGTTGGCTCTGAACCATCAGTGAGACAGATACCGTCACCTTGCCAACAGTCCCTTATGTTTCCTTGCTCATCCTTCCACACACTCAACAACTCGCTCACACACACCCACACACACAACACCTCTGATGATCTTGAAATTTGATGCCAGAAATCCATTGAAGCTCATTCAGAGTTATAAAACTTTTCTTATAAAACAGTGGAATTTGTTTTGTGCATAGGGATAACTCATGAGTAAGGAATAAAACTCTTTGGAGTCTAAATAATCAACACCCGGGTTGTGTGATGCAGGCTGATGCAATGTGGAGTTACTAGCACCACCCTGTAGTTGATTATTTTCCTGTAACCGCATATGCCAGTCAGCTAACTATAGTGCTGAGTGACTCACACCAGGCTATTAACAGGATTGGGTAGTTCTGATATGAATGATGGATTTGGGTGTGACCCAAAATGAACCAAGAGCAGGATAAAAATCCTTCCACCCCCTGTTTGTGTGACTGCTCATGCCTCAGTGATTAGCAGGAGACCACTGGAGGCATGAACTTGGCTTAGTGTTCTGGGTGTGTGTCTTGCATGATACAGGGTAGACCTGGGAATTAAGTACTGCCTGGTATGTGCTGATCTGCTGTCATAATCTCTCTTTAACTATCTCTAACCTTCTCACTCTCATATACATCACGTTCTCTGTCAGCCAGGGCCTATAGGGAGAATCTGTTTCCCCAAAATAGACTCTGCATATGCTATGCTGTTTATTCACAGTCAGCCCAGACCCATAAGTGATCTCTTGATGAGAAAAGCAGCGAGACGCATATGGCCGTACATGGCACCTAAGCTGCTGTAGACAGCTGTGCCTTGTTACAGAAGATCATGGGAAAGACGGGTAGCATATCAGCTGTTTAAATATTAGTTAACTCAAATTATAGGTGGATTCCTTTTGTCATTCTGCTGATAATTGAGCTTGTATTATGTGAGGCTGCAGGACTCGTCCTGAACTGTTTTTCACCAGAGACCAGTTGCACAAACATGCTTTTGTCTCTTCTTAAGCTATGACAGACAGTTACAATGGGTCATATGTAAGGTTAACCTCTAGCAGGGGCGTAGATTACGCGGGGGACGCGGGAGACATGTCCCCTGCACTTTTTATAAAAAGTAAATTCGTCCCCCTCACTTTTTTAGTGATTTAAAATTCAAAGAGACAAGAAATTTTAAGATAGTCTATACATGACGATCACGGCAGTCACTCACTCACTTGTCACGTCCTCATCACGCGCCCACAGTACTATAGCTCGAGTCGCACCCGCGGTCCAGCATTCGGTTACGGATGAGCTCAAAGTGGCAAAAAACGCTTCACTCCTTTTTTTTATAAAAATGTGAAGCAGTGTAAGTTGGCATATGGTATCCGAATTGTGTTGCACAATGTTTAGTAACTCTGCCTGTTGCTCTTGTTGAATAATTAGCAAGTTTTAATTTAAAGGATTATAAGGAAAATAGCTGCTTTGACACACGTTATATAAACTCTTTTATAACGTCATAAACGTTAAGACGTTTCAAACGTAAAGTGTGTTATCAAAACCCTTCAAATAAGAATAAAGATAATGTTGAACTGAGATTTTACAGCATGTTTAACTCTGCCAATTCCACATAATATCAAGTATGTGTCACTGTATGTACACGACAGAGACGAGGACGACGAATAGTGACATTAAAGATGTCATTTTAATAATAAGGAGCAGGTAAATCACACATACATACAACGTAGTAAAGACGATAACCGACAATGAGTGAAGACAGTGGTGATGAGTATAAATAGAGTCCAGGTGAACAGACAGGTGAAGACGGGAAACAATCATGGTGGATTATGGGGTGCAAAGGATGATGGGTAATGTAAAAAATGTAAATAAGGTACAAAGATGTCCTTTTAAGGGTACTGTCCCAGTGGCAAGCTGTTCTATTTCTTTCTTTCTGTTTTATAATCATATATAATCATAAAAATCATATAAATCATATAAAGCATGATTAAAAAAATCATGATTAAAAATAAAACCTGTCATTTACACAAGGGTTAACTGAAGAAAAAAAAAAACAGATAACAGTTGACCCCCCCCCCCCCCGCCCCCCCAACACACACACACACACACACACACACACACACACACACACACTTTTTAAATGATGGCTATGCCCCTGACCTCTAGAACATTTCTTTGGTCAGATAGCAGTCAGTTTTATTTACCATCAGTAGGCTTCTGCATCCTTTCTATACACAGGAATAACGTTAGGATACAAAGGATAATTCAGTATCGGGATGCAGATTGATTGGATGCATGACCTTTTCTTTTTGTCCTTACGTCGTTCTCTTGTAACCACTGCTAACCAGTAGCAGAGTAGTTAAACATGCAATAAGCAACTAGCGGTTTTGCTTAGTAACTGTTACAGTTACATAAAGAAATGTGACCAATCAGAACCAGCAACTTTCTTAATTAGAGCTCCAGAACAGCAATAGTGTCAACTGGCATCGATTCTTTAGGTCTCCAGAACTGTATTTGGCAAAATGTAAGCATAATTCTCCCCAAAGATATTCTCTCAGTTGGTGTTTTGCTTGTAGCATTCCAAAATCCTCCATAAGTGTTCACTTGGGTTTACCGAACCCTTGCTGTAATATCCGTCTCTATGTGGATATGGACAGACTGTTGTTGCTGACCTGATGCGATCTGATCACATCCTGCATTAATTCGTCTTCCATTACTCCGTGCTTTCCATCCAATATTTCCCCATTTAATAATTCTTCATCCATTACTTGCCACCTTGATCCAAAACGGAGGTCAGCATTTTTATACATGCCACAGAGCATGGCGTAATTCATGGCTTTTAATTATTTCACTGTTTTGATTGTATGATGACATGCATCTGTCTGGAATCCTCATTTATATGTTTTTCCAAGCTTTTCATTCAGGCTTTTCCCTTTAATTTGTTGTGTGTGTGTGTATATGTATGTATTAATTAATTAATTAAGTGAATGCACACATCTCTATGACTTAAGACGAGTTTTTTCAAGCAGTCCCAAATCACTTCATGTGTATCCAGTTGTTGACTGCTAATCTGGCAAGTCCTGTACGTGATTATTTACTGTTTTGAGCACACCTTTCCTCACATTGCCTTTGCTTCTGTTTTTCTAGGTGCTGAATCAGACGGAGGATCATAGACAGCGCGTCCTACAAGCTGCGGCTAAGACCCTGCGGGTGTGGTTTATCAAAGTGAGGAAGATGAAGGCTATCTACCACACGCTAAACCTCTGCAACATCGATGTCACACAGAAGTGTCTGATTGCTGAAATCTGGTGTCCGTTGTCTGACCTGGACTCCATTCAGCTTGCTCTGCGGCGAGGCACAGTGAGACACACACCCACATACATCCACACAGCCTCTTTTTTTGTAGCTCATATTTTTTTTTCTTTAAGCATTATAGCTATTTTACATGGGATTTCTCATATCTTGAATATCCGGAACTCATTCTTTACTAAAAATTCCATTTATATTCATCTTAAAGTGCTATTTGTGTGTGGGAATGCATGAACACACATAATTAGCACATTATCACATAGGAAGACTCACCCACCCACCCACCCACCCACACACACACACACACACACACACACACACACACACACACTGGGCTCGATGTTCGAAAGGAATGCCTACATGCTCACAGAGTGACTCATGAGTGCACTGAGATCAAACTTTATTTCCCAATGGACAGAGTGCCTGTAACACAATCGCTGTGTGTGTTACATTATTAAACACAACTGCTGCACAGTTTGTTGTACATATCTAGTCAGGAAAGAGGAATTTAACGGACGATTGTACGATCAAAATAAGGCCATCTAAGCCGAGTAAGCTTGGTAGAGTAAAGAATAATGAAATGAAAATGAAATGAAAGCATTAAAGCTGATTTGTAGTTGTGCAGCAGGTTGCTTTACTCTTCTGCTTCCAGTTCTCCTTCTTCTTACTGGATGAGCTTTAATTGTACTTCATCCTTCAAAAATACTCCTTCAAAAAGTAGAAGAGAAACTAATCTCAGCAAATTTCATTTGCCTTTATTTTTCATATGTGTTTTATCTTTTCAAATGATTTACTTTTGCTTTCAGTATTTAAGTTCCAGTGTTTATGCCTATGATTTGAATGTTTTTGAAGTGAAGCACTATTTAGCTCTGGAGCCAGGATTAAGGTTGTAGATATTTTAAATAGGAGAGTATTTGGCTCTAACAGGGATGTGTGTTTGGTTATGCTCGCACTTTTTGCCTGTGTGTGTATATTAGAGTGCCTGTGTGTGCTTGGATTGAGATTCTCACACTTTACTGTCAGAAGGATAGGGAAAACTCCTAGCGGTGGAATTCACACACACACACACACACAGACAAAGACACACACATGGATTACTGGATCACACACTTGACTTTTTTGTGTTTTCTTGGTTCTCTCATACTTACACACTGCTCAGAGCAAAAAACCCAAATGGCTAATTCATGTGTAATAAGTACACAATCATCCATGTTTTTTTTTTTTTTTTTGCCTTTCTCTCTCTTTTTTTTTCAGGAGAAAAGTGGTTCCACCGTTCCCTCCATCCTGAACAGGATGCAGACCAAACAGACTCCACCCACCTACAACAAGACCAACAAGTTTACCTCTGGCTTTCAGAATATCGTGGATGCGTACGGCATCGGCACCTACCGTGAAATAAACCCAGGTACCCCACCTCCTTTCAGCAGTTCATACAAGTTCACATTGTTGCCATTTTCTCTCTTTAAAAAGCTGAATTATGATTTTTGTTCAGCTCCCTACACTATCATCACCTTCCCCTTCCTGTTTGCCGTCATGTTTGGGGATCTGGGCCATGGCTTGTTGATGACCTGCGGTGCTCTTTATCTGGTCCTGCGAGAGAGTCGGCTCAGCGCCCAGAAAAATGACAACGAGGTATCTCGCAGACACCCTCCTTATTTTTCTTTGGTTATACGAATATGCAGAAACTTTTAGCATAAAGAAACCAAACAAATTATGTAAGCAGTACATGTTGTCGTTAATTTACCTCTGTGTTTTCCTGCCAGTTGTTCAGCATGGTGTTTTCAGGGCGTTACATTATACTTCTGATGGGGCTTTTCTCTGTCTACACCGGGATCATCTATAACGATTGCTTTTCCAAGTCGCTCAACGTCTTCGGCTCAGGCTGGAGCGTGCGGCCCATGTTCACGACGGACGGCCAAGGCAACTGGACGTGAGTCCCTCACTCAGACGGATAAGCCTCACTGAAATAACTTGATGCAGTTTGGATTTCAGTCACGTTCTTGATACTGACTGGTCAGAAGGACCTCAATATAAATGACCGGTTTATAGTAACTATAGTGTACTCACTCTAATACATGATCGTTTCTATAGTAAAGGCTCAGTTCACTCATTATTTTATTGTGGATTATAATGTTTTTACTGATTTAACAAAGAAGTGGTGTGATGAGGTTTTCTTCTAAGGACTATACTAAATTTTTCTATATGGGGAAATCTTCAGTACATGTAATTATAATTGGTTAAAATGTATGATCAGTTAATAATATAAAGAAGTATCAGTTAATAATCAATTAAAACATTTATTTTTTATTATTGCCAAATTGTCTAAGAATAGAACACTTTATGCTATTTGTTTTCCTATAACAAATATATCGATGAAATGCAGAAATATACAGAGGAAACAAAGGATGAAGTGGATCTCTTAGAGCAGGGGTCGCAACCTTAAACACTCAAAGAGCCATTTGGACCCGTTTCCCACAGAAAAAAAAACACAGGGAGCCACAAAACCCTTTTGACATCTAAAATGAAGATAACACCGCTTATATCGCTTTTTACCTTTATGGAAGGTATAAAAAAAACTGTAGTTGCATTTATGAAATCAATGACCTGCTACCGAGTAAACGATTTTATTTCTGCAAGCAAACAAAAATATTTTGAACAGTTTGAACTAACCTTAACAAAAAAGACGCTTGGTTGAAGGTTACTTTCAAATAAAATGTTCAATGTCTAATTAAGTCCTCTTCGTATTCATGACCAGGGCTCTCAAGTTTTGAAGACAGGCAAGCGTGACATCTCTAATGTCAAGCGTGACATTTTTTTCAAGCGTGACATTTTTGATTGGCTGATAAATGTCAGGCTCGACTAAGAACTGAGAAGCGCTTGATTCCTGCCCGGTTCCATAAAGACAGTGCTGCGGCATATTAAATATATGATAAATAGTCAAAAAGTTTTTCCATGTGAGAAAGAACGTGAAAAAAGACCCAAATGCGTGACTGTCACTCTCAATGTGTGACACTTGACAGCCCTGCATGACGTCAAAATTTTAACTTTCCAGCTGCAGCAAACCAAAAATTGCGTCCGCTTCTATGTCGGATTTCGCAAGTTGCAGTTATGACGCATATTTTGAGCGACAAAAAAATGAAACACAGTTTATTTTAATGTTACAAGAGCATCATAATCTTAGAATTTAGAATTACGTTTAAAAAAAACCTAACTAAAATAAAATGAATTTAAATGAAATATTTATTTTCCAAATCTACAGGGAGCCGCTGCAGAGGGATGAAAGAGCCACTTGCGGCTCCGGAGCCGCGGGTTGCCGACCCCTGTCTTAGAGAAACTGTCAGTGTCATTAGTGCAGGATGATGGTGTACACGTGAAGCGGTTAGGTTAATGGGTGACCGTTTTTTACTTGGCAGGTTTGACATCCTTAAAGAGAACAGGTTGATGCAGTTGGACCCGGCCGTGCCAGGAGTGTTCGGGGGACCCTTTCCCATCGGCATCGACCCGGTAGAAATCATCTCTACCAGCTGTTTCTTTCTACTAGACTAGAGCTCTGTTATCTTTCAGCTCATGCGGTTTTTCTTTCTCACCCTTCACAGATCTGGAGCTTGGCCTCCAACAAGCTGACCTTCTTGAACTCCTATAAGATGAAGATGTCTATAATCCTGGGAGTTACTCAGATGCTCTTTGGGGTCATTCTCAGCCTCTTTAATCACATGTATGTTCGCATTTCTTCCCCTTTACCAATATCTAGATAAAAATCAATCAAATTCACATCACATTTTTGTTTTCATTATTTAATTCTTTTTTTTTCTCTTTTACCCCAAAATTAGTTGATCAGTAGAAAAGTAGCCCTGAGTTTAGCATTGTGCAAACAGCATCCAAAAATCATCACACTCCTCTGTCAAACAGTGCCGAGTTACTCAGACATTTATGGTTTGTGTTACTTTATAACACACTGTTGAATATAAAAATAGACAGAATTATGAGCTTAAAAATAACAGCATTTGTCTAGAACTGGGCTTCACTTTCTTTCTGAACATGTAGTTTAGTATTAAAGCTTCACGCTCCGTAAAGAGGTGCTAATCTGCTAGCTGTAAGCGTTCCTGGTTTGTTAGGGACGCTAGGCTTGTCTCTCCTGTGCATAACTAAGGAGAAATACTAATACTAAGTAGAAATATCCAGGCTAATTGACTGCATTTGGGGTAACAGAGAAATGTAAAAAAATAATAAAATAAAATAATAAATAAAATATGGGAATGATTTACATCTGATTGAACTTGGATTATCTATGTATTAGCTACTTTAAGAAGCCTCTGAACATCTGGCTGGGCTTCATCCCTGAGATCATCTTCATGTGCAGCCTGTTCGGTTACCTGGCGCTGCTCATCTTCTACAAGTGGACCGCGTATGATGTTTCAACCTCCAAGGAAGCTCCCAGCCTCCTCATCTCCTTCATCAACATGTTCCTCTTCAACTATAATGACCCTACTACCAGACCGCTATACAGAGGACAGGTAACACACACACACAAACACACACATACACGTGTATTTTCAGGGCATTTTCTTTCTGCACTGCCTACTACTAATCTCGAACAGAATGGACATGGGCATTTTCTCTCTCTCCCTTGCTCTCTTTCTCTCTTTCACTCTCTCTCATTTCCCATTTCTTTTTCTACACCTCTTTTTTTTTTATCCCTCCCCTCTCATTCACTTTCTTCTTATTCTGTTTCATACTCCCGGTTCAGCTAATTTTTTCTGAATTTCTCTCTCTCTCTCTCTCTCTCTCTCTCTCTCTCTCTCTCTCTCTCTCTCTCTCTCTCTCTCTATCTCTATCTCTATCATTCCCTCTTGTGTTCTGATAGACAGAAACGAATGTCACCGTGTGTTTTCTCTCTCTCTCTGTAGATGGTGATTCAGTGCCTCTTGGTGGTCATCGCTCTTTTATGCGTGCCCTGTATGCTTATAGTAAAGACGGTGATTCTGCGCAGACAGTACCTCTGGAGGAAGCACCTTGTAAGGCCTTAAATCCCAAGAATACAATTAAATATATGTCATGTATTATCTACAAATATCTGCTCATGCATGTCCATGCGCACACACACACACACACACACACACACACGGCAGCCTCTTTAACCTGCAGTGTCCTCTGTCTCTGTCCTCAGGGCACGCAGAACTTTGGGGGGATCAGAGTGGGCAATGGCCCTACAGACGACGAAGCTGAGATCATCCAGCATGATCAACTCTCTCAGAACATAGAGGAAGAGCCAGAGGTGAGGGCCACGTGTACACACACATACACACACACCCTTGCTCCTGTTTTCTTTCATGTATTTTATTCCCTGTTCTATTTTATTCTTTATTCTTTCAGCCTTTGTTTCATTTATATGATTTATAAAAACATAAAGGTTTGAATCTTTTTTATTTGGAAATCTTCATTTACAGGTGTGTGTGTGTGTCTATGTGTGTGTCTGTAAAAGTGTGTGTGTCAGTAATGTCTGTAAGTGTGTCTGTGTATCTCTGTCTGTAGGTCCGTGTGTGTCTGTAGGTGTGTGTCTGTATGTTTCTGTGTGTCTGTATGTGTGTCTGTGTCTCTCCGTCTGTATGTGTGTGTGTCTCTGTATGTATGTGTGTGTGCCTGTGCGTGTCTGTGTGTCTGTATGTGCGTGTGTGTCTGTATGTGCGTGTGTGTCTGTATGTGTGTGTCTGTGTGTGCGCACACTTTAATCAGATTATGAGAATGTGTCATTGGTAATAAGACTCAGTGCTGTTTGTTACATTGCAGCAGTATTCAGTGTCAATGCTTAGAGACATGTCTTCATTACAATTTATTTATAGTTTTTTACTTTGTTAAGCAACTACTTTACTAAGTAGCAAATCAAATCTTTTCTGGTGTGTATGACATCAGAAATAAACGATCATTTCCAGTAAAGGTTTGCGATCGGAATGGCCAGTTAATCCTGTGGGCGATGCCGCTGTAGTCAGCAGTGAGCAGGCTGGTGTGCATTCCTGTCACTGAGAGCGAGGGTCTGTCCTGCATACCAGACCCACGCTAAAGTGGGTTAGCCCGCTAGCCCCCGTGTCTCCAGGCAACAAGGCCCACAAACAAAACAGCCTCCCAGCAGGCAGGGTTACACAAGCTGATATTTTAAATGTGAATTACAACACAGTCACTTTTATAAATGATTGCATTGAAATGAATTTTTTTTTCAGTGTTGTGAAGTTGACTGGAAGGTTCACATCCATCATGCACCATCTTGCCAGCACTTCCTTCATTTACTCTCATCCTTTTGTTTTTATCCTACCTGAGATATTCTGTAGATTTTATACAAGTTATCCTCGTCTCTCCTTATTGCTTTCCTAGCACTGTTATAAACCTCATTCTAAACCTCTATGTGTGTGTGTGTTTGTGTGTGTCCGATTTCCTTCAAGCAGTCAGAAGAGGAAGTGGTAAGAGCAGAATTTTGCGTACACCAACCCTTTTCTCAAACTCCTCATCCCTTTATGTGTGGTTGTGGGTGTGTGTGTGTGTCTGTGTGTTTCAGTGTTGGGTAGTGCTTTTCCAGTGGGCTTTTAGAACAAACGGATATATTAAATCATTGTACAACCCTTTGAGGTCTTGATTTATTTATTTTTTTATCCCTCTGAATTAAAATGAAACCAATCACATGAGCCATTATGCACTCTGGTGATTGAATGATGTGCCAAATGATTTAGCACCAATCAGAATACTGCTGTAAATGTCACACCTGATGATCTGAGTAAATAAACTGCTCTAATCAGTTCTGTTTAACTCTCTGCCTTTCTGTCATGATTTCCTTCCTCCATTGTTCCTCTTTTCCTCACTTTCCTTGCTTCCTTCTTTTCTCCCTTTCCCCTACACCTTCTTTCCCACCCTCTTCCTTCAATTCTTCCTTTCCTTTCCTTTCCTTTCCTTATGTTTCCTTTCCTTATGTTTCCCCTCCCTCCCTCCCTCCCACCATCTATTCTTTCCTCCTATCTCTGTCTAGTTTATTTTAGCAGACGTAGCGGTGCATCAGGCCATTCACACTATAGAGTACTGCTTAGGCTGCATCTCAAACACGGCCTCCTACTTGCGCCTGTGGGCCCTGAGTCTAGCCCACGCACGTGAGTATCCCACTCTCACACACGTATCCCACTCTCACACACGTATCCCACTCTCACACACGTATCCCAGTCTCACACACGTATCCCACTCTCACACACGTATCCCACTCACACACACGTAGCCCACTCTCACACACGTAGCCCATTCACATAAAGTACCCCACTCACACGCACGTATCCCACTCACACACACGTATCCCACTCACACACACGTATCCCACTCACACACACGTATCCCACTCTCACACATGTAGCCCATTCACATAAAGTACCCCACTCTCACACACGTATCCCACTCACACACACGTATCCCACTCTCACACATGTAGCCCATTCACATAAAGTACCCCACTCTCACACACGTATCCCACTCACACACACGTATCCCACTCTCACACACGTAGCCCATTCACATAAAGTACCCCACTCACACGCACGTACCCCACTCACACGCACGTACCCCACTCACACGCACGTACCCCACTCACACGCACGTACCCCACTCACACACACATACACGTTCTCTTCCATTTGTTAGATTTACAAATGATGTACTCTGAAATGTCCTCTTGCATTCACTCTAGTTTTATTCACTTGATATAAATAGAAATATTCACACACTGTCTTTCCCTTTTTATTTTGTAGAGCTGTCAGAGGTCTTGTGGTCCATGGTGATGCGCATCGGACTCTTCTCTAGAACTTTTGCCGGCTTCGTCGGCCTAATTTTCATTTTTGCTATCTTTGCCACACTGACGGTGTGTATCTTACTGATAATGGAGGGTCTGTCTGCTTTCCTACACGCCCTCAGATTGCACTGGTAAGTGTACACACACACTCTCTCACACACACATACACATACACACACTCAGGGTTAGAAGTTTTATTTGTTTTTAAGGGTAATTGTACTCTTACTTTTAGTCAACAGCCTACAGTTTGTAAGTTTTTGTGAATATTCGTGAGAATGACTCCCCCTCTGTTGGTGGTGGAGTTTGCTTAATAATACTCTCTCTCTCTCTCTCTCTCTCTCTCTCTCTCTCTGTCTCTCTCTCTGTCTCACTCTCTCTCTCTGTCTCTCTCTCACTCTCTTACTCTCTCTGTCTCTCTCTCTCTCTCTGTCTCACTCTCCCTCTCTGTCTCTCTCTCACTCTCTCTGTCTCTCTCTCTCTCTCTCTCTCTCTCTCTCTCTCTCTCTCTCTCTCTCTCACTCTCACTCTAGGGTGGAGTTTCAGAATAAGTTCTACACAGGTCAGGGCTTCAAGTTCATGCCCTTTACTTTCGACAGCATCCTGGAGGGAAAGTTTGAAGACTAAACAGCTTCTGCCTTTTCAGCCATCCTCCACCATCCCTCAAACCCCTCATCCCCCATTCCTTATCTACCGCTTTACAGCGCCAGTCAGAGTAGCAGGCAGTAATGAGAGGAAGAAATATGAGCTCCATCATTTAGGTGAAAAAGAATCATTGGCACTGCATTATCGTGTATCACTTTAATTCTGCTCTCGTATTTAAATTCCATAATTTATGATTTGTTTGTATGATGTGACTCATCTTCATAAATAAGCTAATGCAAAGAAGAATCGCAGATTATTTAAAGGAGACGTATGACGGGGTTGCGTTTGTCTCGTATGCAGTACATCGTGCTGACTCGCGTGTGCATTTCTGTCCTCGGACAGATTTCACTACCATATTTCTCTCGAGTCATTGTTGTGTTTATTGTGTGCTTCCTTATATCTGATTAGTTTGAAACAGACATCTCTCAAGTAATCCCACCTCTTTTCCATTTTCTGTTTTTCACTCAAAGGGACTCCACAAAGCTCTTTAAAAATTCTCTTTTTATTATGTCTACATGTATATTTACCTCTGTTTACATTATATTATTTAAATGTGTTTTATGTAGTGAACCTTTTTTGCGATTATTTCAAGTGTTTTGTTTTTTTTTCCGTAAAGAACATATCAGAACTTGGTAATCCACACGTATATCATGAATGTGGTTCTGTTTGTGATTGGTTTAATATCAGGAAATTTTACACTACACCTACTTTAGTGTAACCCATGTTACATGTTCCTTCTAACCCATGGATACATCGTCTGTATTTCACTGCTCATCATTAGTCTTTGTGGATTTTAACGAGTTACAATTGAAATTTCTCATTGTGTCTCAATCTGGTGTGTTTCTGTCCGTTTTTTTCCCCACACAACCCAAGTGTCTGAGGTATTGCAGGTGAAGCTAAAACACAGCAGCAATTTACAATGTAAAATTCATGATGGAAAAAGATTGGGATGTTGTCTGTATGTCAATAAAAGGCGAGGATGGGAAATTCTGGTCTAGTTTCTCAGATCTTTTTTCTGTGTTAGAAAAATTAACATGTAGGTCTATAACAAAACAGCTAACTAAGGAACAAAACACAGTGGGATTTTCTCTTTTCGTTACTGACCTGAAATGGAATATTTTCCCATAAAAGCACATAAATGGTCTGGGGCTGTTTTGCTGCTTCAGGACTCGGAAGATGCTGTGATGAATGGAACCATGAATTCTGCTGTCTACCAAAAAATCCTGAAGGACAATGTGCGGCCATCTGTTCGTGACCTCAAGCTGAAGCGAACTTGGGTTCTGCAGCAGGACAATGATCCAAAACACACCAGCAAGTCCACCTCTGAATGGCTGAAGAAAAACAAAATGAAGACTTTGGAATGGCCTTGTCAAAGTCCTGACCTGAATCCTATTGAGATTCTGTGGCGGTTCATGCTCAAAAACCCTCCCATGTGGCTGAATTACAACAATTCTGCAAAGATGAGTGGACCAAAATTCCTCCACAGCTCTGTAAGTCTCACAAGTTATCACAAACGCTTGATTGTAGTTCATGCTGCTAAGGATGGCACAACCAGTTATTAGGTTTAGGGGGCAAGCACTTTTTCACACAGGGCCATGTAGGTTTGGATTTTAGTTATCCCTCAATAATAAAAACCTTCATTTAAAAACTGCATGTTGTGTTTACTTGTTATCTTTGACTAATATTCAAATTTGTTTGATGAGCTGAAACATTAAAGTGTGACAAACGTGCCAAAAAATACAAAATCAGGAAGGGGGCCAACATTTTTTCACACCACTGTAATTGTATCCTGTAATCACTTGCTTTATAGCTTAACCGTCACTTTTCCCTCTTCCCCAAAAAATTCTCTGACACTGGAGACTCCTTCCAAAAATGTTAAATAAGTGGTTCGCTTGCAGAAACCATATATCACAGTACACATTTTTCATTGTTAATTAACATGGTGGGTCACGGTGGCTTAGTGGTTAGCACGTTTGCCTCACACCTCCAGTGTTGGGGGTTCGATTCCCGCCTCTGCCTTGTGTGTGTGGAGTTTGCATGTTCTCCCCGTGCCTCGGGGGTTTCCTCCGGGTACTCCGGTTTCCCCCCCCAGTCCAAAGACATGCATGGTAGGTTGATTGGCATCTCTGGAAAATTGTCTGTAGTGTGTGATTGCGTGAGTGAATGAGAGTGTGTGTGTGTGTGCCCTGCGATGGGTTGGCACTCCGTCCAGGGTGTATCCTGCCTTGATGCCCGATGATGCCTGAGATAGGCACAGGCTCCCCGTGACCCGAGGTAGTTCGGATAAGCGGTAGAAGATGAATGAGTAATTAACATGGTTTTAATCTGTTAATTATCATCATAGGATTCGTAGAAGTCCCTGTGAATTTGCTGTTGTTATAGAAACAGTAACCTATGAAAAGCAGTGCTGTAATATAGATCTAACTGATGTTCCTTGGTCTCGACATTACTCTCAGAGTCGCTCTGATAGGAAATAAACATTTCTTACCCATCAAATTTGGAGAATTTTAACAGTGAAATTCTACGTCGTAATGAGTTGTTAAAAAAAAAGGAGCTATTTTTAATTTTAGAATCTGACCCGTTTGCCAGCAGTCATTAGAAAAGCTATGTCAGAACTGTGTGCTAAGTTTGTGAGAGTGTGTGTTTGTTTCTCTCTCTCTCCGGAAGAACAGGAGATGGTCAGAGTGGGTGTGGACTTACAGTAAGTGTCGGTATTAGGAGGAGGGGTGTAGGAGAGAAGGGGAACGTTTGACAGGAGGGCTCCACAACAAGCTGTGGCATTTGAGCTCGGTGCTGAAATAGTCTGCACCCACTGGCTGGCTAACATCCCGGTTACAGATTTGCCTGGAGAGAGAGGGAGAGGAAATGAGCGAGGGATATTCTGAAAGGTAGAACATTCGATATTGATGTGTAAAAGAAAGACAGGCCTTGTTGGGGAAAAGGCAGGAGGAATTTAAAGAAAAGTACAAGTGCAAGGATTCACGCTGCTTCTCAGGTGTCTGCTGTCATTGGGCTTTTTTTAGGGCTTTATTTTTACCACCAGGACTGCGTTCCTACAACTTTGGCCCAGAGGCTTGCATTTGCTTGTACGCTAGTGTGTAGGATTTTTGTAGAGTTTTTTTTTCTTGGATATGGCCATGGCTGAGACGACCCTCAAATTAGATCGCGTGGCTCTTAGTGAAATATCTGATGATGATGATGAGGTGCTTTTGGTCACAGCGGCGGCCAAACCGTCATTAACTACTCCGATCTCCAACCGCAAACATATAGACGACGATGATGACGACGACGATGATGAAGATGAAGACGAAGACAACAAACCATCCAAAGATGTGGATTTGAAGCTGGGACTGGACAACAGTGACTCCCAGAGATCAGAAGCTCAAGCGACAGGCATGATGGTCCTGGCTCTCTTGGACAGGATCATCGGTGTTGTGGATCAGATCCAGCTGACGCAGAACGGCCTGGAGTCCCGGCAGGAGAGCATGGAGAAGAACATGTCGGGCATCCAGAGTGAGCTGCACAAGCTATCCAAGAGCCAGGGTGGCACAGCTGGCACGGTCACCAAGCTCCTGGAGAAGGTGCGCAAAGTGAACGTCAACGTGAAGAGCGTACGGTCCGAACTGGAGAAGCAGGCGGGTCAGATTAAGAAGCTGGAGACCAACGAGCATGAGCTACTGAAAAGGAAGAATTTTAAAGTGCTCATCTTCCAGGTAAGAAAGGAAGGACAAGCTGAGATTGATTTGTAATGTCCAATGTGATGGGTTAGGGGTTATTTATTTTGGGTGACATCTGTAGTCTAACCGTTAACTTTAGGAGCTGAACCTGGTAGGCAGGAACTTTAGAAAAGCATCTGCAAAGTTTAATGTTTAGTAATTAGTAGATGACATAATATATGTAAAGGAGTGTGTGTGTGATATGTGTGATATTTCCAAACTACCTTTAAAGCACACCAGGATTCCTGTGCAGGGTTTGGCCTTGCATTCCACATTCGCCATCAGAAATTCTCAGGACTCTGCCAAAAAGATAGAAGAACAGTTTGAACTGACTCGCACATATACGTCCGTTCCACAAATATAACCAAAGAGTATTCACATTAAGTTGTGAAGAGAAGAATAGCGTGGATTCCACACGTACACATTCATTTCTTTCAGCTCCCTCTCGCCGTGGTCAACTTCTCGGTTCGCAGTAGACAAATGTTCTAATGTGGAGAAAAAAGGCTTCGTACAATTATATTATCACTATAGTGCAACTATTCCATGCTTTAGTATAGTTCTGATTTTATTTAGAAGACCATGAGACGTAAAATCTCGCCATCAGTTCTGGAAGGTTCTTTGGGTACCAGAATAACTGTAAAAACATTGTAGGGTTTAGAATTAATTTGTGCCAGAAAGCCTTTTCATTTGAAGCCTTTGTATTTATTCAAGATTTTATATATATTTTAATCAAGTTTTATGTCTAAACAAGCTGCAAGAAATCTTGTAGTGTAAAAAGAAGGAAAAATAAACAAATATAACTTTTTTTTTAATATTAATTTACCGTCAGCTCAAAGTATATTTTGTTCATTTTCATCACTTTATAAAAGTTTCTAAAAGGTTTGCTATTTCTAGAATGTTCTCTTACTTAATTATTATTATTTTTTTAACCACAGCAAGCCATGGCACCAAATGCCATACATTTGGATATGACTTGTAAAATATACGTAAAGAACGATCACAACCGTTATACATTTGAAAAAGACACCAAATATTTTTTATGTATAAAAAATAAACAAAATGTATATTTTTATTAACAGCAAAATAATTCTTGCCTAGTTGAAAACAAATTGTTAATCTGCACTCGCAAAACAATATATATTCATAGTAAATTATTACTACAAATGAGTAAATATTCCTACAAATGAGCTTATTACGTACAGTATTTTCACATAGACTTATGGTATATATATATTACAGTATATCATAGTGTACTTCTTTGAGATATTGTGTGCAGCATTTTTAGAAAATATTAATATTATTTGAACAAGATTTAAATATTTAATCATATCAACATTTAAAATCTATTTAAAAAATATTATTCAAATAATATTTATATTTTTCAAAAATTCTAGTCACCTGCTCCCAGTCAGAATATTTTTAAGATACATTTTTGATCAAATCTAAATATTATTTGACTCTTTAATTTGAATCAAATTTATAAATATGTTCGATTTATTAAATATATAGTAATATTTTAAATATTTGATCTGATTAATTAATATGGAAAAGTTAGAATTCTGCACAGAATTTTCCCCTTTTTAGTGGCAATTAAAAAAATCGTTTTGTTCAGCAAACCTGTCGAATGTGATACATATCGTACATGTTTATTCATTAACATCTAAAGCATAAATAAATGATTTCATGTCTTTATAGTGCTCTTTGTGTGACACTTCATATACATCAGGACATTTGTAACTATTTAAGTGCACAACAAAGTCGTCAGGCCCTTTTACGCTTGTCTATAGTGCTACATTCTCTCTCTCTCTCTGTCCCTCTCTCTCTCTCTCTCTCTCTCTCTCTCTCACGCAATCACAGTCATTCACTATCTTGTTTGCTCCAGCTTTAGCACGCGACGGTGCAAGCTCTGTTTTTGGCAGATACTTGGCTCGGGCTGGACGGTGTAGGATGAAGACGCTTCTATTTTATCTGCAATATATCGTGTTGTAAAGTCATAATTCTGCAGTCTTAGAATTTAGATTTGCTGATTATAGCACACGAGTGAAACCTTATCACATCATATGGGTTATATATGAGACATGTTTTCAGAGAGTTTGGAACGTACGAAAATATTTCTTTTCCCTGGATACGAATTGACCAGCATTTTATTTTTGAAGGAAATAACCTCATTAGATTTTCTCTCTCTCTCTTACACACACACACACACACACACACACACACACAGTCCCTATTTGGTATTTAGGGGTACAACCCAATGCCACTGTCTCAATCTGTATGTAATTAAAAGAGGGACACAATTGGGGGAGAAAAACAGGCCAAGTGGGAAAAATACATTTTCATTGAATTTCTTCAATACGTTTTTATTTAAAAATGACCCGAATCCTGAATCAGTGAATCAGAAATTCCAATCTTTGTAACCCATAGACTTAATACTGTATATATAGAGAGTTTGTAGAGAGGCTGCAAAATCCACACAGATTGCAACCAACCACATGTTACATCTGGTAGTTACACAGTTAAGCCACCACAAGATAAAGGTTAAAATGAACTAAGTAACTTCCAAAAAATCATTTCAGAGGCCACAAAATTTCAGGGTAATTTTGTATTCATAAATATTGTGAGAATGATCTCAGAGAGCTCCTGATTTAGCTATGAATCTTATCGTAAGAGTGATTCAGGACCAATCACAGTGCACAGAGCAAGATAAACACTTTTACCTCAGAGGGGAGGCGGGGCTTAACCTGTTACTAAGTATGACACATTCTTCTGAAGACTGTGATTGGTTGTGCAAAAAATAAATAAAAAAAGAGCTCTATTAAAATCTGGTCTATTATAAGCCTTCACTTTGTCTCTATGTTAAGATATTTGAGACTATATCGTGTAGGGATTACGTTCGTGACCGATCATATGTGTGTGTGCGTGTGTGTGTATATATATACTGTGTATATATATAGACAGAGAGTGAGATAGATACTAATGAGTTTTTTAAGGGTTAAGATGCTTTATGAATAACTTTTATCTTTGCTCTTTAATATTAAGGGGAAATACCCACATTTTTAAGAATTTTCTTAGAATTTTGTCACTAGCAGAAAGTCTTCACACTAAGAAATTTCATGAAACTTCATTTTTCAAGTCAAATCCACAGATCAGACACTTTTGGGAGATAAATGCATTTTTACTACATGTATAAATGTATTTTAGTATTGTTACAATCCGTTGTCAGATCGTAGCAATTTTTGATTCCTTTAGTTTTATACATGTAAATGAATTGATTTAATTTAATTCAAAGATATCGGATCATTTTCCATAAGCGCAGCTGTGAATGTAATTCTGACTGTAAATCAGATCAAATACATTATTATTTCTATAATAACTTACATTATCACAGGGACTCATATGGCAGAAAATCAACATAAACATTAAAAGCATTCTATCCGCTGACTTTTTTCATTTATGGAAGGAGTCTTCAGTTTCAGTGCTTTGTAGCATATGGAGCTAAAGCTGTAACTTTTCTGTACTTTTGTCTTATTAACTGAAGGTAAGAGAAAAAAGAAATAAAAAGCTGCTAAGGGAATGACAGTTTTTTTTAGCAGTTCTAATATACGTGAACTAGATTTTTGGATGTTTTTTAATATAACAATAAAGGAATATGTTATAAGAAGATGTTTCCTACACCTTATATAACTGCACACTTTCTTGGCATACTGTTTAATGCTAAGAGCCTTAGCTCTGTGTTGATTTATGTAGCATTATGTTTATTTATGATACCATATGACCTTTGTTCATCCAGACATCGCTGATCTTCATTGAATTAACTCAACACACTTTTCGTTTCTTGCCTCTTCAGACAGACGTCGGTTCCTTTAGAGTCCCGTAAATTAATGCGTTGTTTCATGTTGCTCTGACATGCCATGTGAAGTGCCATACGAGTGGGTTGGGTTTGGAAAGCAAAGCGAAATCAAGTAGAATAAAGCAGTGGCTGTCGTCGAGACTGAGAGCGTCACCTAAAATCGCCCCTCCCTTCACTTTTCTCCACTCATGGACAGACTGAATATAACTCAGAATGCGGTAATGTCTGCAATGCTGGTTAACTGTACTAGTGCCAGAGAGAGTGAACGAGTAGCAACTCCCAGTAACGCTAAGAGGAACCATGAAATTCAGTATTCACATACAGTATATACACTGGTCAGTCGGCGCTGTTTCTGTTTACTGTTTATTGTCTTTTGTGTATTGTATTTTTTGTACTTTCTGTATTGTCTTGTAACTTTTTGTCCTGCACTGTCTTTTGTCCTGCACTGTCTTGTCTGTCTTGTTTGTCTTGTCCTGCACTGTCTTGTTTGTCTTGTCCTGCACTGTCTTGTTTGTCTTGTCCTGCACTGTTTGCACCAGGTTGCACAGTTGCACTTTATGTGGCTAAGACTACTTACATGTCCTTAGCCCTGTCTTTGTTTAATGTAGCACCATGATCCTGGAGAAACGTTGTCTCATTTCACTGTGTACTGCAACAGCTATATATGGTTGAAATGCCAATAAAAGCTTCTTGACTTGACTTGACTTGACTTGACTTGACTTGACCAGGGATTTGAACAGCCTTCTACTAAAATAGGATTTTTTTTTTTCCTTATAAAGGGTACAGAGTGTAAGTGGAAGGCGTGAGTCGTGTGGGAGGGATTTTTTTTGGTAGACAGCGAAATGTTTTGTTCAGAGCAGCGTGGTCATGTAACGTAGTAGTTGTTTATTCAGGGATCCGTTTGAGTCCCATTACAAACCGTTTCCTCTGAGAATTAATTGCCGTAGAGCGGAAAAAGCGCTGAGGCGTTACAGTATATACGAGTGACAGCGAATGGTGTTGAAATCTTGATCTATTAAAAGTAAAACTTTTGCCTCAAACTTTAGTCATGCATGACTAGTTACATAGTTTACTAATGAATGAATCACATTTTGAATATCCTGTGAATAATTTGACTTGTGGCTTAATTACTTTACCTTACATTAGCTACTGGAACAGATACCCTGCTTTTAGAGAAGAAAACAAGCAAACTTCAAAAGTTCAAATAAGCCAGACATTGCTAGCAAATTAGCACTTTACATTCAGGTTTATGTTGATGCCTTGTCGATTGGAAAAAGTGGCACAAATGTGACAAAAACATTGCTCTATTAAAAGTGGACATGAAAAAAGTAGTTAAGTAAAAGAAAGTAAACGCTTATGTATTGTACTAAACAGTTTGCTATTGAATGAATCTCACATTTAAACTAATCTGGTGTTGATTATTAGCTACATCTTTAAAAAAATTGCTGCACAGCCAGTTATTTAACGGGATTATATATATATAATATATATATATATATACAGTATTTTCCTTGATTGATGAACTTGTTGAAGAAAATGAGCCATTGAATTGAAGAACAGCGTAGTGTATTGGTCATTTGAGACACATTTGAGATTTGTAGCAAGCGATCCATGGAGTTGTGGATGATATGCAGGTACATCCATGTGCCAGATGTCAGATGGCACATCCATGTGCCAAATGTGTGTTTGTGCGCTCTTACTTTCAGAGCTCTGTGCAGGAATGTCCACTGAGGCTACGCATTACACTGTCGGTATTTAACTCGTATCCGGTTGCAGACACCGGGTTCACGTAAATTATCTGTGTAAAATCGGCCCCTGCTGGGTGAAAGGGCGCGTCCGAGACGGTCAGAGAAAGAGAAATAATGTGCGCTGAGAAAGTTGTACTGTCTCAGCCATTAAGAGGCGAACTAGCAGCAACATTTCAGACGACGTTATCTTGCTGAAAGTGGAGCTGTTGACCTTTACATTATAATACCTCAAGGGTCCGGAGGGGGAAATCGCATACATGGGTGGGACGAAAGAAGATTTCCATTTCTTTAAAAAAGTCTTTAGTTACTCTAAAGCCACAGGAAATATATGGTTTTGTTCACTCGCATGCTTGCTTGTTTGCTTTTAACATCTTTACATTTACAGCATTTAGCAGATGCTCCTAGCAAAAGCGACACCTGCACAGTTGTGGGTAAATGGTCTTGCTTAGGGACCCAGCAGTGTCAGCTTGGTGGACTCAGGAGTCAAACTCACAACCTTCTGATCAGTGGTCTAACAGTCAACCACTAGGCTACTGCATCCCATATCTTCTGCTGAATTTGTGGTTACACCACTGGATTAGTGTTTCTGCTCACTATATTAGGAACCTTCAGCCAATCATGTTCCAGCAGCATGACGCATATAGTCAAGACCTGCAGGTACAGCGTTTTACAGCATTTTCTCATTTATACAACTAGGCATTTAAGGATTAAGAGTCTTGGCCATATGCCCTGCGGAGGCAGCTTGGTGGTTCTGGGATTTAAACTCATAACCTTCTGATCATTAGGGTAACATCTTACCCACTGAGGTTCACATCAGATATCAGAATGTCTTTACTAAATTGACCTTGATCGTGTTGGCTTTTTCTTGGATTGTTGGTAAGTGTTACAGAAACATGTTAATCAGAGAGGCCACAAGAGAAGGTTTGAACTCACACGAAGTCTATAGTCACTCAGTTAAAACTTAATGTGGATGAGCTCCAGCAAAAAAACATCAGGTTTCAATCCTGTCAGTTCAATCCTGTCAAGAAAAGGAATATGAGGAAAACTGAAAAAAAAAAAAATATATATATATACGTATATATATATATATATATATATATATATATATATATATATATATATATATATATATATATATATATATAATCAGATGAATTCTGAAGATTTTGAAATATTCAAACCAGCACATCAGACGACGCCAACATCCACACCACAGCCAAAGTTACTGAGATCACACTTTTCCTCCATACTATGTGAATATTAACTCATGCTCTTGATCTGATTTTATGCATTGCCCTTCTTGCCATGCGATTGGCTGATAGAAGTGTAAACAATTACACTTACAATTTTTCTGTTTATGCGTAACGGCGGTTCTGTGATCGAGGTGAACTTAGGTGAACAAAACAACTATTGTGACATCCTACGCTCGATTTCCTGCATCGGTTGCGGAGTGTTAGATTTACTCAGATTTGTGTGTGTGTGTGTGTGGGTGTGAGGTTTGTATAAGTGTCTGTCAGCCTGCAGGATGTGATGAGTTGGTTTGCTGGAGATTGTAAGAGTTTCACGTGTGTAGTTGTAGCCGTAAGTCGCAACCAATCTTCTTTCGGGTCCTGGAATAACTGTGTTCTTTCAGATCGCTTGCTCTGACACGGATGCTTTATAATTAAACCCGGATCATCAGGAGCCACACTCGATACTATAAACACAGAACAAGACACTTTTAGGGCTAAATTTAACCTTACTAATGATCAACAGGATTAGTGGCTGTTCGGGTTTGGTCCTCCTGGCTGTGCATTTTATTTTTTACAGTATATCTGTTCTTTTTATTTTGGTTGTTATTATGAGCAGGAAAGCCAAAATTAACTAACTGTATCTGAAGCTATACTAATGATACTACCACATTATCACTACCATCTACTACTAACTACGTAGCTACTACTAACTAATACTAATACTAGTTTTTGGACACCAAGAGATTGGTTGAAATTCAGAGAAACTAGGTTCCAGGTCACAGGGTGAATCCTAAATGCTGCAATATTGACCCTATATTACAATGCATAAGGTAGGCCACCTATATAGGGAGCAGGAATACATTTGGGACCTCTGCTCTAATGACCACCAAACATTTGTGAAGAACTTTCCAGCCAAGGCTTGTTGTTGTTGTTGTTGTTGTTGTTTCCATTTAGCCGCAAATTTATGCGCCGTTTGAGTCTGATTTTTTTTTAGCCCTTTGTTTGCTTCCATTTTTATTTTCTAGTTCACACCCTATAGATAAGAAAGCAAGTTTTTGAGATGCTTTTCTGCTCACCGTGGTTGTAAAGAGCACAAGAACGTTAACATCAGGACTTTCTGATTCTATACAGTAGCCACAAAGTGTCTTATAAATGTAATTGTATTTGTGAAGCCTGGAAGAGAAAACTACCTTTTGTTACATCACGGTTATAATTTGCTTTACCATGTGCTTATAAATCAAAACAGCCGTGGTCATGAGTGATTGTCAGATCTCTGTTCATCACTTTTTTATTCACTTTAATGTATTTCATCTATTCTTCTTTTCAGTAGTGTCTCATTCACTGGAGCCAGTCCCCATCTCTCTCTCTCTCTCTCTCTCTCTCTCTCTCTCTACCTCACACTGCTTATCTTCATTAGCACCAGCCTCCGTGTTGCTATTACTGTCATACAATACGATCAGATGATGTGACGGCTTGTTGGAACGGCATAGAAGCAGGCTGCCGTGTCCGGCTTCCAATTTCTCATTCACACACCAACAAAACACGCTCAGGTTTAATTTAATTCATCTATTGCTTGGGTTGGCTAATCTTATCTGCAAAAGGTTTCCAGAATCCACACCTTCATGACTTCTGAAAGTCATAATCAACTGATTAAAGAAGGAGCGAAGGAATGAAGAATGCCTGAAGGAATGCTCGATTAGAATGAAAATGTGCACCTATACGGGCCCTTTGCAGGAAGTAATGCAAAGTAATGGTACTTAATGATTTTAAACCGAAGGCTGTTTTGGAAGCTGAATGAAGGACTGATGACTTGAGCATTGTTAGAATGCAGATGACAGGAAACAGAGGTGTTAAACAGGATCCTGCACTCAGTTACATTCACAATAAACACAAACACATTGTTGCTTATATTCAGGTTCCTGCATGTCAGGTCATGACAGCTAACGTCGCATGCTCATTTCTGCCACGAGTAAAAGTGATTTTCTTCTACGTACAAAGTTGACGTGCAAGCTGACGTGTACATGGATGCTGTTGATGACAAATTCGAACATCTTGTATGTCGAGATTCATAGGACCAGGTGATGAACTGTTTCATATGGTGGCCGGGAAGTGCAAAACAAATTAACAAATCCGAAAACACATTAACAAATCCGAAAACACAATAACAAATCCGAAAACACATTAACAAATCCGAAAACACAATAACAAATCCGAAAACACATTAACAAATCCGAAAACACAATAACAAATCCCAAAACACATTAAAAATCCCAAAACACATTAACAAATCCCAAAACACATTAAAAATCCCAAAACAAATTAACAAATCCCAAAACACATTAACAAATCCCAAAACAAATTAACAAATCCCAAAACACATTAACAAATCCGAAAACACATTAACAAATCCGAAAACACATTAAAAAATCCCAAAACACATTAACAAGTCCCAAAACACATTAACAAATCCCAAAACAAATTAACAAATCCCAAAACAAATTAACAAATCATAAAAAACACATTAACAAATCCCAAAACAAATTATCAAATCCCAAAACACATTAACAAATCCCAAAACACATTAACAAATCCCAAAACAAATTAACAAATCCCAAAACACATTAACAAATCCCAAAACACATTAACAAATCCCAAAACAAATTAACAAATCCCAAAACACATTAACAAATCCCAAAACAAATTAACAAATCCCAAAACACATTAACAAATCCGAAATTTGTTTTAATTTGTTTTCGGATTTGGTAATGTGTTTTGCACTTCTCGGCCACCGTAGTTTCAGAATCTGATGTGGTTTTCTGCTACTGTAGAATATCAACCTAAAAGTTTGAATTGTTGTGCATCCTGTGTTGTTTTTCTTCTCACCATGGCTGCACAGAGTGATTATATAAGTTAGTGTTGCCTTCCTGTCAGCTCAAACCAAATATTACAGTTGTTTTCTGTCCTCTGTTCCCAACATCGCATTTCTGTCTATAGATCTGCTGCTTACTTGATGCTTTTGTCTTCTTCATCATTCTGTGTAAACTCTAGAGCCTTAAATAAGGCTACCACACGATTGGATGACGGGATCATCCCATGAATAAAGTTCCTAATAAAGGTTTGTGTCAGTCTTGTATAAAGACCGTTCTTGTTACCCAATGTAACATTACAACAGTAACAGACATCAGCATATTTCAGGAGAAACCACTGACTCAGTGACAACCATGAAAACATTTAGAATTCGAACGCTTTTATTTTGATGTTTGGTGAACGACAGGAGAGAAGGACAGAAAGACGTGAATTTCTGCTTGTGTTTTCACGGGCTTGCGTGTGAACTGCACGTGAGCTTATATCCAGCACCATAAAGCTGCAACTTTTTTTTTTTTGACACAAGTTAATGCGTTCTGGGACATACCTGTCCCAACAATAGATAGCTGTCCTCGTATAACCGCTCGGAATTCAGAGAACTCCGTGTGCCCTGCAACCTATGGACATGAACTCACCTCACTCATAATGCATCATTTTCCAAAATAGGCCAAAAAAAAAAAAAAAAGCACATATTATTGTCTCTATCTATTCACAGTATTATACAGCAGCCGGTCAGTCGTGTCCAACATTAATGAAGATAAACGGGTGAAAAGCCTATGTCGGTTTGCCGTTATGAAACCGTCTGCAGTGGTAGTGTTAAAATGGCAGCCAGCTCCTGTTACAATACCAGAAGCTTAATATAGCACCCAGAGAGCAGTGCAGCGAGGGACTGACTTGGCACGAGAGTTCATGTTGCCATTTTTTTTTTTTTTTATGGAAGTTCTGTGTATGCAAAAATGTACCATGCAACATTATGTAGTCTCCAGTCATGTAGCAACAGCACAATGCATGAACTCATGAAGGTCATCAGTTGTTGCCCACATCAAACACATCAGAATGAGTATTTCAGAATGGTCACCTGGGATTTTAATGTGTCACAGTCTGCAGTGCAGCAGACCTGATGGTGGAAAAATCACTGAGTTGCTGTGAGAGACCGGTACAAATAAACACACTTTACAAGCGTGGTGAGCAGAAAAGCATCGCACAACATCCTGAAACTAAGATCAGACGCAGATCGGGTTCCACTTCTGACAGCCAGGAACTGAAAGATTACCCAGCTTCTATACGTTCTAAAGGTTAACTCATAAACGTTAGAATTGTTTAGTTTGTAATATTGACTCGCGACCGAGATTTTATTTTTCTCTTTCTTCATTTTTTTAAACACATTTATTTGAGATTTACTGTAATGTATAAGGCATTGTTACTAAACCTAAAATCTCATAACTCTAATGCAACACATCCTAAAAAAAGAAAAGCCCATTTAGTGGGAAAACGAAAATTGTGTAAATGTAACAAAGCCTGCTGCTTGATTTGTTGGATTAAAGGTTTAACATGACTGAAGTAGCTGCTTTTTTAGAAGAGTTCACTGCTGGAGCTGAACACTACTGAGCAGCTGCTCACTCACTCATCCTCAGTATTCCTTTCATCTTTCCCTCCCAGGAGAGAAGCCCAGTGACTCTCTCTCTATCATGCTCTCTCTCATGCTCTCTCTCTCTTTCTGTCGTGCTCTTTCTCTCTCTATCATACTCTCTCTCTCTCTCTCTCTCTCTCTCTCTCTCTCTCGTGCTCTCACTCTATCGTGCTCTCTCTCTCTTTCTGTCGTGCTCTTTCTCTCGTGCTCTCACTCTATCGTGCTCTCTCTCTCTCTCTCTCTCTCTCTCTCTCTCTCTCTCTCTCGTGCTCTCACTCTCTCTATCGTGCTCTCTCTCTCTCTCTCTTTCTCTCTCTCTCATGCTTGCTCTATTGTGCTCTCTGCCTTTCTTTCTCTTTCATTCTCTCTCTCTCTCTCTCTCTCTCTCTCTCTCTCCCTCATGCTCTCTCTCTCTCTATCGTGCTCTCTCTCTCTCTCTCTCTCTCTCTCTCTCTCTCTCTCCCTCATGCTCTCTCTCTCTCTATCGTGCTCTCTCTCTCTCTCTCTCTCTCTCTCTCTCTCTCTCTCTCTCTCTCTCTCTCTTATAATTGCTTTCTCTCGCTCTTTTTCCCACACACACACACACACACACACACTAAGCGGTAATTAATTCGATTTGCCCAACGCTGTACCCTATATACAGTTATGTTGGGCATATGCAGTGCTTGTGTATTTCTGTTTGCTGACGGTCGTCATGGCAGCCAGTCACACAGGCAGCTGTCAATCTGTCATCGCCCCTCTGATTGCTTTTAATGTGTCTTTTCCAATCTCACGCACTGAGGTCTTTTGCCTTTAATAGCCATCTATGCATTTGTTTAGTGTTAATATGCCATCAGTTAATTATGGGCTGTATTTCAGGGGATCACTGAACAGATACCAGTTTGTTCTAGGAAGATTTAACACTGCGCTTAATCTGATTGGTCAGAAGGTTATCATTTAAAATGGTAATAATTCATGTAGATATATATATCTGGTATGAGAACTTCTCAGTTTAATTGAAGAAACGAGGAGATGTTTTTTAAGCACCTCGTTTCTTGCAGTATTTGTCTGTCTCCTGTTGCAGTACTTTAACTTGGTGGTTTAAGTGTTGGACTAATGATTAGCAGATTGTGTCTTCAAATCCCAGGACCAGCAAGTTGACAGCTGCTAAGTATATATGCGTATACTCTGCATGTAAAAAAAAAAGGAAGTACATTTACAAAATTAATAATAATAATAATAATGAGACTCATGACGCTCATATCCCGACATAAACATTTTTTTTTTATTTATTTATTTTATTTTTTTATTTTCTTACATTAGACGTCTTTAATTTCCTCAGAATTAAAAGGGGTTAGAATTTTATTTTATTTTATTTTATTTTTTTTTTGACATAAACATTTAACTTCTTTGAACATGTACAGTAGTTCGCTTATCCGAACTACCTCGGGTCACATGGAGCCTGTGCCTATCTCAGGCATCATCGGGCATCATGGCAGGATACACCCTGGACGGAGTGCCAACCCATCGCAGGGCACACACACACACACACTCATTCACTCACACACTACGGACAATTTTCCAGAGATGCCAATCAACCTACCATGCATGTCTTTGGACCGGGGGAGGAAACCGGAGTACCCGGAGGAAACCCCCGAGGCACGGGGAGAACATGCAAACTCCACACACACAAGGTGGGAATCGAACCCCCAACCCTGGAGGTGTCATAACTCCATATTTTATGTACTACTTACACCGTAGTTGCTGAATAATTCTAAATAACCAGCAATTATTGAATCAGTTATAACTGAATAATAAACCATGAGTCTTTCCCAAAATGTCTTGAAGGAACCGTTTGTAATTTATTCCCGTCTGAATAGAAAAATCCTCCTAGCAACCTTTTAAGGAATTATGTGTTAGCTGTACTGTATATGTTGTGTATAGTGGAGTTAATTTCCGGTAGAGAAAATGATAAAAGGAAAATCTTTGCAAAGTCTCTGCATTGCATGATTTCCTGCAAATTATTTTTCTAAGATATTTTTGAAATGATAATTCCACTACGTTACACATCAGGCCCTGCGTGTCACATATCTCATGACGTGTATCTCCTCGAATCAGCACCTCTGTGTCTTAGCTTTTTTAACCCCATGGTCATGCTTCTGCTGATCCATGTCCTTTCATAGCTTTGCATACACAGTCTGTATGGTTGCTCTTGTGGTTTCTATTCGCTTTTGTTCGATGTTCCTTTTTTTCACCATGCAGAGTAAAAGTCTGCGTTTGCACCCGTTATTTTCTACAACTCTGTGACAGAAACGCTGTAGATTTGTTACCAAGTCTTTAGAGTGAGAAATAAAAAAGATATTGTGTGGTGTAAAGGCAACTAATGCCTCTGTTCTAGGACTAATTAAAAACATGTAGTTTATAGTTTATATTAAATGCGATAGTTAACAATGTTTTCTGAATTATAATGTTTCTATAATCAATACTTGTCTAGGCCATCAAAATGAATCATTTTCTGTTGGTCTGTAGGGTAACTGCTATGTTTGTTAATACGTTCCATTCTAAAGCTTCATGTAGCCAAAGGACTAAAACATAAAAGTTCCCAGAATCCATCTGTCTATCTTCACAGACTTAAAGGAGCCACAAATGAGCTTCACAGGGAATAATGGAGCATTTTGAGAGCAGCTGTTCTTCTTTTTTGTCCCGACATCACCGTCATTGTTGAGCGTGTTCGCTACACTGCATGCTGCTGTATTTCTTTAGGCTCAAGGCCAGAGTCTTTATCGGATCCACCGGTGCCAGCTGTTCCTGTGCTGAGAGTATCAGTGTTTATTAGGGTGCAGTAGCAGATAAGTGATCACGGGCTGATCCGGAGGAAACGAGGCGCTGAAGTGATAGATCACGGCCTGGGGAATGAGGGACTGGGAAGGATGGAATCCTGTGAGTGGGAAAGGCAAACCTAAAATAAACACGCATACACACCTTGGGCTCAGGAACAACTCCACATAAGGCAAGCGAGCCATTTTATTGGACCTGGAGGACTGAGAGAGAGAGAGAGAGAGAGAGAGAGAGAGAGAGAGAGAGAGAGAGAGAGAGAGAGGGAGAGAGAGGGAGAGAGAGAGAGAGAGAGACAGAGAGAGAAAGACAGACAGAGAGAGAGTTCCTTATTCCCAGTAATATTCTAGCATCATCATGTCGTTCCGGCTTTCACCACCAGATGGAGTGATTTTACTTCATTTTGAAGCTTATTTTATTGAAGCTTATTTTAATCAGAATAATTATTTTAAACGCATTCTGTTCTATCAGAATTTTCTCCTCACACCATTTGCTTCATTTTTATATATATATATATAAAAAAAAAAGCTGTTGTGACATTATATGTTGTTAACATTGTTAGTTCATTAACGCATCTTTTCATACTGCAGAGATGCTCTGATTCTCTAATCTGATTGGTCAGAAGTTGCCCATTCATTTTCTGCAGCAGCAGCTTTGACAGTAGTTCACACGATATTTCTATAATATTAGACTTAATGTCAATTATTCTACACTAATATGTCGATATGGTGAGGTTTTCTGTAAAGATTCACTTATTTCCCTTAAAGCTTCTTGTATTAGTAATTTAACAGGAACTAAGATATATTAATAGTTTTGTGGATTTTCCCAAACAACTGGAAATATATTTATAAAATAAAATTTGTGATGCGTTTTTTTTAATAAATAAATGGTCAGTATTGTCACTGCTTGGTACATGATGAATGAACGACACAAAAACGTGCTGCTGTAGGAAAATAATTAACAATTAATGATTCTTTTTTTGCAATAACAGCATGACCCTGAGTCCCCTTTAGTCACATTAAACGTTTAATACCTCTGAGTTTATATACTGTTATAATGCACTATGTACTGTGTGTGTGTGTGTGTGTGTGTGTGTGTGTGTGTGTGTGTGTGTGTGTGTGTGTGTGTGTGTGTGTGTGTGTGAAAATGTGTGTGTGTCATTCTCTTCACGGCATCTCTGCCTTTATATATTTTTTATTGTAACAACGGATGAGCGATCATTTCTCATTGGCTGATTAGATCTGATAATGTACACATAACAATAAGACAGTATTATTCTAAAGCATTTGTGCATTAAAGACTTTCCTGTGTGTGTATGTGTGTGTGTGTGTGTGTGTGTGTGTGTGTGAGAAAGTGTGTGAGAAAGTGTGTGTTAGTGTGTGCTTTAGTCAGACTTCCTTATTTACAGCTGAAGATGCAGTGCATTAGCAGACACTAAGAAGTCTATAGTCAGTTCTTTGCTGAGTTCTGTGGGGGGGGGGGGGAGTGTGTGGGAAAGTGTAAAGTAAAAAAAAAAAATTTCATTTTCATTTTAATTTTTTGTAAATACATTTTCAGACCCCAAACCTTCCCTTATCCACGTCATCGTAGTCCATGACATCAGAGTCAAAAACTTGATGACATGCGACAAATTCAAAACACACATAAAGATAGAATTGTTAATTACATTCTCAGCGGGTAAAATGGTCTCCTTCCACTAATCAAATAATCAGTCAAGACAAAAAAACAACAACAGTGAGCGTTGTACAGGATTACAGGGGAAATAAATCTAATCCTGATCTACTGGGATTAGACCATGACAAATTCTTCATTTACATTAATTCATTACATTCTCTGTAACTAATTCATTCATGATAGTCATATGCTTCAATATGAAGATCAGAATGATAACTTTAAATTGTTACATGTGGGATCAGTGAATCTGAAATCAAAACTCTTTGTCATATTTGGTCTGGTAAATGGTTTGAAAATAAAATCTACAAAAATAATAATAATAATAATAATAATAATAATAATAATAATAATAATAATAATAATAATAATAATCCTGCCTCTGTGAAGAAAAAAAACGAGGTGTGGACCATTAACATGTAAAAATCAAAACAAGGAGGCGGGTTTATTTAGCCATCAATCATACTTCCTGTCAATTCAGAAAGTTCTAAAGGCTTTTGATGGGTGGGGCTTTAAAAGGAACAATTTGTTTGGAAGGTAATTTAACAAACATGTTTTTCAGCTTTTATCTTCAATCTAATTGTTAAGTTTTATTAAAACTCTCAATGTTTTTGTTCACAAATGGTGAATTTTTAGAGGTGCGATTTATCATATCATTGCTCTTTATCTGTGTTTGTCCATCTGTCACTCAGGATAAAGAAAAGCCAGTGAAGACCACTCAGAAGCCTGAGGCAGCAGTAGGCGAGGAAGGTGAACACGTACTAAGTGAGGGAGAGGAACCGAAAGGCACGGATGAAGTGGTCGAGATCGAGGAAACTGTGGAGGAATCGCGGGTGGCGCGCATCAAACGCAGCGGCCTGCAACGTGTGGATGAAATTAAGAAGGCTTTCAGCAAGGAGCAGATGGAGAAGACCAAGCAGCGAACCAAAGAGAACCTAGAGAAAACCCGTCAGAGAACCAAGGAGAACCTGGAGAAGACGCGTGTGAGGACCCGCGAGAACTTCCAGAAGACCAGGGTGACCCTTGGGAAGAAGATGGGCAAGCTAGGAACGAAGATCAGACCCAAAAAAGAACGCAAAGAGAAGATTCGTGTGTCTCGTGAAAAGATAAAGAAGTCGCTCAAATCCGACAAGGTCTACGCCCGCTCGAAGATCACCACTTACCGTGTGCCTCCGTTCACGTTCTACGTGAAGAAGATCCGCGAAGGCGAGGTGCCGGAGCCTGAATCCGAGCCCGATGACGAAGCCGAAGAGCTGCAAGTCGAGGACAAGGAAGACGCAGAGGCGAAGGAAGCCGAGCTGGTTAACCTGAGCAGCCCTGACGAAGCTCTGCTCGAGGCAGTTGATCATTCACAACTCGTAATCCAGGATTCAGTGAAGCCACGGGAGAAAGCAAGCCAATGAAGCTGACGCAGGAGCAAAAAATAACAAGCATGTGTGGAAACCTGGAGCTGAAGATGAAGGCTACGTGAACGTATACACAGACGTGACAGTGAAGTGTGAAATTGCTGAAGGATGAAAATGCACAAAAGCATGTTGGATTGAGGAACAACCTCATTTAGATAACACTCTTAACCTCATTTAGATAACACACTCTTTATAAACACATATATCAACTCCAGGCAGCTGTTTCTAATCGCAGTCTCCATAATTTTGAGTTTCTAATAATTAGTTGATGATTCATTTGAGGTGTAGCAGGGCGCTTTCACACCTTTTCGCCTTTGTGATCATTCGAAAACAAACCTGACATGCGGCTTTTTTTGTTATTGCTTGTTTTGGCTTTTTCACACTGGACATAGGTAAAGAACCCAAAAGCTAAAAGTGGACTGAAAATATAACATCTTTATTCATTGATCAGACAATAAACAAACCTTCAATTGTAGAGTTCCTTTTAAAATCGGAGCCAAATATAATTATATAAACTATTTTAACGCTTATTAATCCAGTGTTCTTTTTTTTTTTTTTTTTTTTACATTTCACATCAACGTCAGATTTTTATTGTTATGTCCACCTGGACACACTCGGACCGGTTGTGGACAAAACATTTTTGGACGAAATGTTAAAGACTGCAATTAGAAACCGCTGCTCAGGACAGTTGTAATTCGAACCGGATGGTCCCTAATGACTTTTCTAAGCTTTCAAGACAAGCTCGAGATGGATGTCAGGCTTGAGCATCGATTCGGACACAGATATGTCATCTGAATTGTCCGATACCAGGCTAATCACTGAGAGCTCTACATATGTGGATATACAATTATATTTACTTCAAACATTATGTGCGTAAATGTAAATCCGCTTGGGAACGATTTGTAGCCATGTTTTGTTTTCACATTTATTCTGCTTTTATTTGGAGACTAAACTGACAAATTTGATCTTTAGCCAACATTAATTAGATTAATTAACATTAAGAAAAAAGTATTTTCATCCATAGCTGCGTTCCAGATCAACGCTGATGGCTAGGACTTAGGTGGTCGATGTAGGTTACCGTACCGTTTCTTGTTCTAAGTGGAATCCGACTGGAAGAGAAGAGTGTGGAGAGAAATTTCAAAGTCCTTTAATAAAAATGGTAAAAGATGAAAGAAAGAATCCACATGAATAACACATCTATTTCTTGTTAAAAGTAAAGGGTTTTTATTTGTTTGGTTGGTTGTTGAGTTTTTCTAGGACAGCCAATGGGCCTCATTCATCAATTTATTTATTTACTAATTATTTTTTGCGCATCCCAAACCACAATCTGACAAAATGAAGAACATTCCAAGTCTGATTCATGATCTGTTCATTCTTTTTATTTTTAAGCCACGAAAAATCTTTACGCAATTTTTTTTATTGTCATGTGTCCCAGTCATTCGTTATCACAATTAACCTCCCATCACGTGTGTGTTTGTGTGCGGAAAGGGAATTAACACACTTCAACATGATACTCAAAGACAGACAGAAAATTCAAATCAAATCAAATCTAAAAAATAGCACAGCTACTAGTTTAGCATTGTCCACACTGTTGGTGATTACATGTTAGTGAAATTAACTTCATAGTCCAAAACCTCAAGTGGGAAAACTTTGGTTTTGGATGGCAAACAAAGGTTCTCAAAATTTAGGAAGATTCTGTCATTTATTTGGGGGCAATTCACCAAAGGGTAAATGTATTTTTTACCACTTTAACTTTTAACCCAGGTTTTGTGAACCAGTCGGAAGCAAGATCGCAGGACTGCTGTCTCTTCAGTGGCAGGGTTGAATGCGCTGTTTATCGTTTATGTAGTTCACATTGATCTGTTAACCTGTGGTGGTTTTTCTTTTTTTGGTGATTTTTGTGGCAAAATTCTTTTTTTTCTTCCTTTTTTAAAATCTTTGTTAACTAATGCTAATAAATGTACACCTTAATGTGAAGAGTTTCGCAGTAAAAAACAAAAGCAGGTGCATGGATGATAAATGAGGCCCATTGTCCAGAACCCGACACCTTCGGCTGTTGATTTCCACTGATTTTAGAGAGCTTCTTGAACACATACAGTAGCTATGGACAAACATCACAAAGCATGGTCCGTGCTGCAGCGTTTAATCCTGTACATAATATAATCGAGCTAATCGTGTTGTTCACTTGTTCTGTACATACGATACATTAGCACAGGTTCAGTATTAATATAGGAACTTTTCTTACCATGAGTTATATACTGCTAGAATGTGTGTGTCCTGCTTCAGAGAGAAGGAATGCATTATTTTGAACAAACTGTATATGTGTAAGAGTATACAGTATACAGTATGAACCATTTTTATATGCATGACAGCAAATAGTCACGATCATACATTTATAATGAGTAGATAAATGGCGCTCGTGCACGTGTTATGAGAGCTTGTTATCTTGCAGGTCTTTTTTTCTGTGTTTAGTGGAGCACTAGGGACAAACCGGGACACAACTGATTAAGGTTTGGCCTTGAAATATTACCCAGGTTTTTGTTTATTTTGAGTCTGTCTGCCCTAAAGAATGCTATGGTAAAAGCTCCAGCTCTGATCAGCTCCAAATGTTGCTCTGTTTTTATCCTTGGCTTCTAGTTTTTTCGTTTTTGGCTGGAAGAAGTATTTTTTTTGTTTTTTTGCTGAGGTCAGTTATTGTGGAAATGCCAATAAAGAAATGAACACTGGTTGGAAATCTCTAGTACGTTTGGTTTCTGTTTTGATTATTCTCATTTTTCCCTTGAACCCCTCTCCACCCTTATGCCTTCCCCTTTCTAAGGAATTTGTTTCTGCTACTCGCTCACATATTCACAGGCACATCGGCATGAGAGTGAGAGAGAGAGTCACTCACTCACACACACACACTTTGCCCTTCAGTCTCAGTAGACATCCATTAGTCTAATCAATGCAGTAGGAATCTGATTAAGGAAAGTGCTTTTTCCAAGGACGGAGAATGAGAGGTGTGTGTGTGTGTGTGTGAGAGAGACAGAGACAGAGACAGAGAGAGCATACACATCATATAGGACCAATAAATGCACCGCATCATAAAGGTTTTTAAAAAAATAAAATTTAAAAATGAAATCGCACATATTCAGTATTAATATAAGTATAATAAACATTTTTTACCATGTGTGCTGTGTGCTGCTCCACATCTGAAAGAAGGTATGCTTTTTTTTTTTTTTAACAAACTGTATATGTACAAAAGCATATAAAGTATAAACCATTTTTCTATTTAAAAAATACAAAAATTATGCACTAAATATCATATCAAAGTATCCACATTAGGGATGTAACTGCATATGCATATTTTCATAGGTTGGAAATGATGGCACACTTATTTAACTTATTTATACTTATTTAACACACACACACACACACACACACAGACATCTGCTCTTTTTATCAGTCACTATCAGAAACTTTGCACAGCAGATAGGAAGGAAGGAAGATTACGCATCTGATTATTACATCTTCATTTTTAATCTTGAGCACTAAGCAAAACAAAACATTTAACTTTCATGGTTTGATCTCCTCTGGTATACAGAAAAGATAAATAGGCTGATGTTTTTTTTTTTTTTGTTGTTATTGTTATTTTGCTTTCGCTTTTTGACCTTGCACCATAGGAGTTTTTTGTTTGTAAAATTCATATCTAGCTGCACATCAATGTATATTAACCACAGACAACATAACTCCTACACAGATTTGCATCTTCTAACGTCAAGGTCCTCTGACACTGAAGCCACTGTATTGTGTCTATTCTGTTATAAATGTGAGCTTTGAAAGGCCATTTTCCTTTATGTGTGTGAACAGTCTGTTCCAACTTTGGAGGTCTGCTTCATTTCACAACCTCTAAAAGTTCTGATAAGAAGTTACTTATGACTATAAATTCAATTTCATAAACAAGACTTGTGTTTTTATAAATCAAAGGCAGCGGAATTCTGTCTTATTTCATCTCTGATACCTGGGGCTGATCCGGTGTCACCACTTGGCATCTGAAACCATGTGACTCTTTAACCAAAATATGAAAAACACTTAATAATTATCAGAGGTTTCAGGGTGTGTCTAAGACAAGGTATATCAGGATTGATGTCATGACAGTCAATAACACACACGTTTAATTTTACATTACTAAATATATCAGAGGATTGGGAAAAAACAATGGTTCAAACCCAATCAGTTTAATGTTATATACAGGGGATAAATAGATGTTTATTTATTATTCACACATTTAGGGAGTGTAATTTTTGATGTGTAGTAATATGTTAAGTTCTCGTCAGTTATTCATTTATACAGCAACAAAGATTTTATTAAAAAACATTCTACAATCATGGAGCAGCAACCAAACATTATCTTGTGTTATAAAAGGTCATGATGGTGTGATTTAAGTAAATATTTTACAATAAAGCACATACCAAAGTGTTTTATTTTACTTATACCACAGGAACTTCATGCATTATCACAATCCCAGACATACTTTTTTGGGTTAGTCTAAGTTTAAGTTCTGTTATCAGTTGCATTAGAACAGTCATAAACAGTCACCATCTTTTTTTCAGCTTGTTATGTTACATGCAAACCTGGACGTAGGTTTGCAAATATGATAAATACTCACTTCTTTACAGAAAGCATTTCCATATCTTCAAATACACAGATTTTTTTTTGTCTGTGTATGTAGAGTGTCTGTTATTAGAAGTCCCTGTGTAAGTTGGTAATCTACACAGTGGGATTCAAAGTTGTCCTATAGGAATAGATTTTTGTAGATCACCTTTGTGCTGAAATATTTGCGTTATCCTAAGGCCCTACGATATTCACATCTATATTTCAGGCTGTCTGTAAGACAGATAGTAAATATAGCATTCATAGCCTAGCTTTCACCACTTAATATTCCATTAAGATTCACCGTTGTTTAATAACATACTCAATCAGGAATGAGTGGACTCCTAATATACTTTACAGCTATCAGATACTAACTGAAATATGTTTAATGGAAACTGTTAAACCAAATGCCATTTTCAGCAAGGAGGAGGCGTAGGTGGTTTATATGGGACAGTCAACAAGGAACATTTAACTTGCATTGACTCATAAAATAGCATTATGCCATTATCAGAAATAATGGTTGTTGGGGTGGTACTTCTTTTGTACCTTTAGTATACCGGTTTACTCTTTAGCTTGGAATGTGAATGTGCCTTACATTTAATTCGCTTTCGGAGTAAAGCAATAACCGTCGATGGTCTTTAAGGTCTGGTTATGTCTTAGATCCATTTAAAAGGTGAAATACACATATTTAATGTGGTACCACACCAGTTCTCAGGAACAGTACAACCTAAAAGAACATCTTTTGTGAACTCATTACCAGCCATGGTTACACAAACGGTTGTGTCATATCCTGTTCCTTCGATTCATGGAAACCAGGAAGGAACTATGTGTTTATTAAAACTCTATATATTGTTCATGATCTTTAACGCATGTATTTCATTTGCACCACGTGTATGTGTACATGTCCACAAGGATACGATTGTTTTGTTTTATTTCCTATTTATTTATTTAGGGGAAAAAACCTTATGAAGTCGTTTGTGAAGATATTAAAAGGTGTGTGGGTTTGTTTGTGCTTATTGTGCAGACATTCAATCACAGTTTTTGATTAAGTAGAAGTGATTTTTTTTCCAAGTCATTAACATTTCCCCCAAACAAGACATTTTTTCCCCCAAGACTTCTCAACTTATTTTATAACATAACCATCATCTACAATCTAGAGATTAATAATTAGCATAAATTAAGCTTCTTAATGCTAACATGCAACACCCCTCACATTCACTGAGGTAAAGTTGTGATGACGCAACCACTGCCAGTAATTCAGATGACTTCCAGCCGGGCTGTTCCGGGAACTGAGTCGCGCGCTCTCTGCACTACGCCTACAACAGACCGCTCTACGGCGGGAGGACGACGTAGCACAACAGCCAAGAGACTCAATGCCATAAACATAGGCGCATACAAACGTGCTGGCGCTGATTCCCGCCCCTTCGAAGTTCTGATTGGATACTGTCCCGCTCTCGCTCGGTAATACCTTAAAGACCCATCAATCATCGTAGACTTATGAAGGCACAGCCCCTAACAGACAGAAAGCTAAAGAATACGTTGCGGGTCTTGCTGTAAAGTTACAGAACTCTGGTGTCGTTTAATAGTTTTGTTCGTAGATAATTTACATACACACAAATATCCGGATTGAACACCGTCTGTTTGACGGAAGTGTCCGCGGAGGAGTCGCAGCACTTTAACGACTTTTCCCCCTCAGCATATATATTATTTTACCAGCCACATCCATAGCGGGTAAGTAGGAACCTAAAAACCACCGCTTTTCAGTCAGTCTGCTTCTTTACTCTCTTTAAAATGTTTACATTTTTATTTTTTTTACATCCTGACAAACGTTCAGTCGTGTTTAAGATCAGTTTATATTTATTTTAAGACTTTACTGTGTATATAAACGTGTCAAAGTGGGTCAAAATCAGTGTGTCAGTGTAGCCTGAATGCTAATATTAATACATTTATCTAACATTTATCATGTGCTTTAAAAACAAATAGACACACAAGGATGATCTAAAAACATGTTTAAAAAATAAATTTATATATATATATATATATATATATATATATATATATATATATATATATATATAATTTGTATAAAATCTATATTTTTAATAATATAATTTCAGATAATATTAAATAAAATATTATGCAGCAATATACATTTTTTTATTCCAAATATAAACATTTTTACACAATTGCTTAAACAAAAAAAATAAAAATGGCGCCATATTTAAGTGCTGCATAAATTCTGCAGGTCTTTATAAATATTTTATAACGTGCTATAAACACGAAACAAGCAGGTGGTGGTATTTTATTTATATATATATATATATTTTCTTTGAGGTCACTAGGGGTAGTCCCTCATTATATACCCCCCATTACGTCACCGCTTCCAGTATTTGTACCCAGGGAATCCTCGCGTGCTCCTCAGGGGGGGCCTCAGTTTTCGGTTTTGTTAACACACACACGCTGCTTTAAGGGACTTTTATTTTACACGGCTTCCTTAGCACGAGTAGAGTAGAGTCGAGATAACGGGATTTTTTTGGTGTTTTACTCACTTATTTTGCTCTCACGTGCTGTGCTTTCTGTTTCCCCCCCCTTACAGAGTGAAACTGTGTGTGTGTGTGCGCATGTGTGTTTGTGTGTGTTAACTCAGTTGAACTAGTAGTGCTTGTTGTGTTTAGTCAGACAACCTGATGTATCAGTGCCTTTGCTAGTTTGTATTTTATTTATTCATCCATGGTCAGACGAACTTGACCTTCATTTGAAACGAATGCACTCATTTACATTTACAGCAATTGGCAGACGCCCTTATCCAGAGCGACTTACATTATATTACATTTTTATACAGTTGAGCAATTGAGGGTTAAGGGTTAACCTTGCTCAGGGGCCCAACAGTGGCAGCTTGGTGGACCTGGGATCAAACTCATAACCTTTCGATTGGTAGCCCGACACCTTAACCACTAGGCTATACCACACTCCACTCGCACTCCAGTCTGTGCTGTAGCTATAACGCGACGTCGCCTGATAAACTCCTGACTTCACTCGAGGTGTCGGCTGTCTCTTTGTAGAACGTTGTCGCTAGGCAGATTTATTAAATAAACAAACGACAGATGATCTTTTGTAAAATAGAACAAAGAGAGAAAATAAAGACGCTAGCCAGACTTGCGTAATATGTTTTATATGTGATACAAGAACACAACACGTGTAATATCTGTAACATTGACCAATGACTTGGGCAAGGGCACCGCCTGGCTCGCTGTAGGCTGTTATCGCATTAGTGTTTATAATTTTTCAGCTCACTAATTTGGTATCAATCATAGCAGTACTGCATAGCACACTGAAGCTTTAGGATCAGGCTGGATTTGTTTCTGAGGCTCCTACATGCTCTTACGACTCGAATCTCTTTCAGTTTGGATAATGAATTCAACAGCTTGTCGAGGAACTGGGAAGTGAACCCGAAGGTCTTCGAGTGTGTGTAGCGTTTGGGTAACCTGGCATCCAACATGAACTTGAACCTTCATTAAGTCCAGGGATTAGTTTATATAATAAGTATGTGAGAGTGTAACAGATAAGTAACATGACAGAACACAACTAACACACCACAAATAGAACAGATCAGTAACACACACTTCTGAGCTTGAAATCTGTAACGCTATCTCTGCCCATATCTCCATTTCTTTTCCTCTTTCATTTCTGAACAATGACCAGAGCTCGAGTTTAGTTTTTTTTTTCCTGATGCTAATTGATCCTGCAATATGAGGAAACACTTACAGGAATAGGCGGCTCCGGCACACGTTTGCTGCCAGAGCTATTATTATAGTCGTACTACCGGATGCTTCAATAAATATGTCTAAATATGTCTGTCAAATAAATATGTCTCACGTACACACAGGTGACAAAGGTCACGTACACACACAGGTGACAAACGAATGAAAAGGGATAAATCGGCGGCTCTGCTATGCTGTATGGTGTGAAAGGGAGTGAGAGTTTTGAATTTTTTTTCCCCACCTGGTATGTTGCTTAACAGAATACGATCACCTGTTTCCTGTACTGGTGGGCGGGACCTCTCGCTGGTTGACTCCAGGTGCATCGACACACTTCTGGTAGCTCATGGTCATTCAATAAGGATTTTCCTTCAATTCGTCACCCGGTTGTATGTAATTCGGCTTTTGGAGGATTGTGTTTTGTCTGTATGATTAATCTTTACGTAATGGCTTTATTAGAAAACGGTTATATGAGTATAATGTAGAAAGAAATTCACTGTCAAGGGTTCGTGCACCTTTAGAACACTCCAGACTTCTTTTATTAAAAGAATATTAAAGTTTAGTAAGTATCTGTGAACCTTCGGGGAAGCGACTTGATCGAATGAGACGATGAAACCCTCAATGAAACGAGTGAACGTCTTCAAGAAAGCTGTAGGGAAAGAACAGTAGCACAAATACCCATCGGTGACATGCTAATATACCCCTTGTGCAAGGACTTAAAAAAAAAAGGGGTTCAGTCGGTGTTCCAGTTCATCTCACAGGTGTTCAGTGGGGTTGATTCAGAGTCAGGGCTCTGTGTGTACAGGTGCATCGTAGTGCTGGAATAGTGTTCGAGCCTCTTAGTTCCAGTGAAGGGAAATTGTAACACTTAAGCACACAAAGACACGGTGAATAACTACATACAATTTATTCTCAAATCAGTACAAAGTTCCTCTGCACCGCCAACCCCTAATCTCTCACAGTACGAGGGCACGAAGAGTCACTGAACGGCTCGATAACAGAAATAACAGAAAAATTCAAGCCCCCGTTTGCATGTGTTGTGGGTTTTTTTTCCCTTTAATTTGTCACCCAGCTGTATGTGCTGATTATGTGACTGAAGAATCAACACTGAAACATCAAGCTGTGTTTCTCCCTGTGGTCTTATTTCACTTAACTTTAATCTTAGCCTCAGCCAGGGAGCCACACCTCTTACACGAACCCTGCCGTGACTTCTCACTAAACGAGACCAAAACAAAAAAGCCCTAGAACTCTTTTGTGAGTTATTGTTCACAGGAATTCTCAAGAAACGTAACAAACGTTACACTGTTTTCACGATTGGATTCTTTTTCCATATGAAATCCGGCAAAATGCTTCCTTGCTGATTGGAGATTAAGAAGAAACAGCAGTAATGAGGAAAGACCCATAGTGTGACCTGTTAAACAACGAAAGATCGGAAACTGAGCACGTTAACTATAACTGTTTCCTATCCGAATGTGATTAGCAAGAAGGTTTTGAGTTCCTGCGATAATAACACGTCTCCCAGGCGTTCACACGCATCCAGACACCAGCTCAGACTCTTAAGGCGGTCGAATGAACTACCCTTAGATACCCGAACAGCGGAGTCACTGGCTGTCTTGAAATAATGACCAAAGACCTACCTCTTCCTGAAATGTGTAAACTAGCCTTTGTTTTAAAAAAAAAAAAAAAACACATCGGAATGTTATCTTTCTTGCTCTTTTTTCTCTCAACATACTGATGTTATTCTTAGTCAGTGACCCAGTATCGAGGCGATCCTTTGATAGCGATAACGTCTGTCAAATGCCTTAAACTGTGATTCCTTAATAGATTTAAGAATAAACCAGAATTGTGATGTAAGAGATATACAGCACTTCGGGACATGTCCTTATTGTAAATAAATCTATGTCACACCTCACCGGATGGGAATTTTATTCATTATACTTCAACCTCTTAAACCTGCAGGTCAGTTATTTAGCCACAAGCATGTGGAAAGTATCAGTTCGTACTAAAGACAAGTGTGTCTAAGTAACGACGGAAAACACATGTCTCATAACACCTGATGTACGGATTTCCCCTAATGGCCGTAGCTGCAATAATTACACCACGCGATTCGGAAATTTAACAGAATTTCGCAGAAAGTGGCCGTATGTAAGTGTTCACAAAGTGGCAGTAATGATTACATTGTGAACAAATTTAGTGTGAGCATCTGTTGCTGTAAATGCAAACGAGTCGATTGATGGATGGAGCGGAAACACTGCTACACACACACACTCACGCCCATTTCAACCAGAAGGTTTGGTTTGACTTATAAATGACTAATATTTTTGTTTGCTTGTTTGTTTCCAGTTTAAAGGATGGTCTTGTGGATGTTATAGAAGAGCAACGATAATCTGCATGCCTATTTGTCAATCAGTAACCAGATCTGCTTCATCGCCGCTGTATCATAGCTGATCCTGTGCCCTGACTCCAGCATCCTAACATGCTGAGATGAGAAAAAAAATAATAATAATAATAATTTGTGTGTACTGTAATGTGTGTGTGCATGAAGAATAAAGGCTTCTTTTTTAAGTGGAAGTTCCCTGCACACCTAATCCAAACCCACATAACCTCAATCGAGACCTCAATAATTGGAAGGGAAGACTACAGACTGCACAGGAAGCGAGTGAAAAAGCACTCAGTCAGATGCGTTTAAGGCATCAGCCAGTTTTAGTGATATGAGAGCCGAGCTTCGTGTGAGCCGTCCCATGCTTACGGCGAACTTCTCTTCCATTTACTGTGTAACAGTCATGCGAAACTTCTCCCTCTTTCAGGAAACCAATATTCTCAGCTGTTAGTCTCGCTCCAGGTGTGATAATGTGTGGTTTTACCTTTTGGCTGAAATGAAACACATTGTAGATGTTTTTTTCTCTCTTTGTGTCAGTTCCTCGCTTAACGTTTTAAAGCTTATTAGCAGCGGATTTGAACTCGTCACATGATCCTTCCTCAATTTTCAGCTCTCTTTATTTTTCAGTTCATTGTTTTACATAATACATGGATTTAAGTTCTGCGAAGAGTTTAGTGCCTTACGGTTTGAACAAATACCCATCGATTTGATCTAATACACATAACAAATGATTCACATATGAATCTCCCAGCATTGATTATTTTACAGTAACATGGTTCTATTTTGTTTCGTTTCCCCACAGTCATTTGCCAACAATTAACACGGTTTAAATAGAAAGAATCAACTCAAATCAACACGTCTGTATATATTTAATCCATTTACTTCCTCACTGGTTTCTCCTTTTTTTAAAGTTAATAAGAGTAAAAACCACACTGCTGGTGGAAAATGTAACAATATGCAAACAAGTATATACGAGAGTAGTCGTATAAACCTGTGGTTTCCCTACGGCCCGAGCCCTGGTCATTTACAGAAACTGTGTGTGTGTGAGGGAGTGTGTGTGTGCGCGTGTGTGTGTGAGGGAGTGTGTGTGTGCGCGTGTGTGTGTGTGAGGGAGTGTGTGTGTGTGAGAGTGAGTGTGTGTGTGAAGGAGTGTGTGAGTGTAAGAGAGAGAGAGAGAGAATGTGTGTGTTTGTGAAAGAGAGAGGGGGATAGAGAGAGAGAGAGAGAGAGAGAGAGAGAGAGAGAAGGGGATAAAGGTGGAATTGAAACTACAGTGTAGGAGGTGAGAGACAAGGGATGAGATCAAAGATATGTGACTTACTGGTGTCTGTAAATAAAGTGAGTCTGAGGCAGAGTAGGGTGAATGGACCGAAGTGTGAGAGCAGTGTGAGAGCAGTGTGAGAGCAGTGTGAGAGCAGTGTGAGAGCAGTGTGAGAGCAGTGTGAGAGCAGTGTGAGAGAGAGCAGTTTGAGTGTGTGGGAGTGCAGTTTGAGTGTGAGAGAGAGCAGTGTGTGTGTGTGTGTGAGAGAGAGAGCAGTGTGTGTGTGAGAGAGAGCAGTGTGTGTGTGTGTGAGAGAGAGAGAGCAGTGTGTGTGTGAGAGAGAGAGAGAGCAGTGTGTGTGTGTGTGAGAGAGAGAGAGCTGTGTGTGTGTGTGAGAGCGAGAGCAGTGTGTGTGCGTGAGAGAGGGCAGTGCGTGTGTGAGAGAGTGCAGTGTGTGTGTGTGAGAGTGCAGTTTGAGTGCAGTGTGCGTGATAGAGAGCAGTATGCGTGAGAGAGAGCAGTGTGTGCGTGAGAGAGAGCAGTGTGTGCGTGTGTGAGAGAACAGTGTGTGAGTGTGTGTGAGAGAGCAGTGTGTGAGTGTGTGTGAGAGAGCAGTGTGTGAGTGTGTGTGAGAGAGCAGTGTGTGAGTGTGTGAGAGAGAGCAGTGTGTGAGTGTGTGAGAGAGAGCAGTGTGTGAGTGTGTGAGAGAGAGCAGTGTGTGAGTGTGTGAGAGAGAGCAGTGTGTGAGTGTGTGAGAGAGAGCAGTGTGTGAGTGTGTGAGAGAGAGCAGTGTGTGAGTGTGTGAGAGAGAGCAGTGTGTGTGTGAGAGAGAGCAGTGTGTGTGAGAGAGAGAGAGCAGTGTGTGTGTGTGTGTGTGTGTGAGAGTGAGAGTGTGTGTGTGTGTGTGAGAGTGCAGTGTGTGTATACGTGAACATTTTCACTAGCTTTTAAAGGCCTTGTTTCTATAAATTGCAGGTAGATTAGAGTTTATTGGTGTGGATGAAGTGTTTAAGACGACACTATAATAGTGTTCTGATGAATGAAAGTGTTTCACCGGCCAGCAGCTTCACCAGAGTAGTTCAGTAGTGCAGTTGTCTGTTCCCTCCACCTCTCTGCTTTGGTTTTGTGGTCTGTTAAATTGCTTCCAACCCCAACACACTCTCTCACACACACACATACACACATATGCATGCACACTCAGTGCCTCATCCTTCCACCCACCATGTTTCTCTCTCACTTCAGCTCTCATCTGCTCTCACAAGGTCAGCGGAAAAACACTTTCATGTCCCGGCCAGTCGATTTCGATCTCGTTCACGCCTGCTTTATCAGTTATATAACCCACGTTTTGAAAGGTTAAGCCAGCTGAAATGTGACACTAAAGGGTTGCCAGATTGTAGCACACTAGTTTCAACCCTCTATTATTATTACTTAAGTAATATCATAATCGTTCTGCTTGTATTTCAGCCTTTGTTGTGTTGTAATAGGAACCAAACACCACATGTTCACCTTTTGTTAAAAAGCCAGATTCTTTACAGATGAGTTTTTTTTTTTTTTTCCTTCTTTTTTTTTTTCTTTCCCTTTTCTTTTTTTCTTGTCTGGTAAAAAAGAGAAATGACCGACTATTTGAAGCAGTAATCTTGCCAAGATCCAAACTGGTTTTTCTGTCATTGAGAAGTGCACATTGGATTTTAGTCACACCTACATCTGGTATTGCTCAAACAGAACCTTCTTCTAAAGAACCTGGTATGCAGCTAGCGTCAGAGGAAACTACCTGGCAGATCGCGTCTTTCCGAATTCCTTAAACTGGATATGCAGTGGAGGTGGAAATGAAAATGTTAACAGGATAAAAGTCTTCCAGTCATGCTTAGAGACACAAGCACACACACACCATGCTAACGTTACTGATTTGTGAGTGTGTTTTTGTGTGGGCGGATGAGCAAACCTGTGAGTGCTGAACAGTATGCGAGTGTGTCAATCGGTAGCAGGATGAGGCAGGTTCTCTGTCTCTTGGTTTCGAGGTTTTCCTCTGAAAGCGGACGCTCTCGCTGCAGTCTGATCGGCTGCGATAGATCGGAGGTCTGACGGCACTTGAGCAGCGCGGATGCAGCGTTTATTTCTGAGCAGACTGGCATCGTTTCCTCTCAGCAAATTCTAGTGAAGGTTCAGAAAGATGCCGCAACCGCAAGAGCTCTAGTGTGAGCTGACTAATCGGTTTTCCTTTAAGGGGACACTGAGCTTGTTTACGATCTTGCATGTCTTAGAGGATGTTATATTACACCTAATTAACATGAGCAGACAAAAAGGATTTCGAGTTTAAATCGAGATGCACGTCACTGTGCAATTCCAGATCTCCTCAATCTCCTAGGCATCCTCACGCATAGATTATTTAAAAAAAAAAAATGCATGTAACTTTTTACTTCTTGTTACTTTAGCTCTGTGATAATTCATTTATCACTGAAGGTCTTTGCTGTTCTTTCTGAACAAGCAGAATGTGAACACAAATTGACCCCTGCTTATTAAATAAAATTCATTCAGGTTAGTTACTTTAACTCCGCTTAGTTAGTGGCTTCAACTCATCTTAGTTTAGTTCAGTCCACTTCAAGTGTAACTGAATTAGATTCAGTTGAGTTCACATTACCTCGATCCAATTCGAGTCTGTTTATAGGTCACATCGTTTCGGTTCAGTTTAGTTTAGTTCAACTTCGTTCAATTCATTTGCATATAATTAGAGTAAAGTTTGTTGCATTTTAAACCGAGTTCATTTCTATACAGTTTGATTCAATTTTACTTCATTTGAAACATTCACTCACACTAATCTCTGTGTCTGTCTGTCCTGCAGGTCAGCATGGCCCAGTGGAATCAGTTGCAGCAGTTGGAGACGCGCTACCTGGAGCAGCTGTACCATCTGTACAGTGACAGCTTCCCCATGGAGCTCCGTCAGTTCCTCGCTCCCTGGATCGAGAGTCAGGACTGGTGCGTAGCTGATGACTAACCCTGTGGCCAATTAAATATACACCTCTTAATTTGCTGCTTGATTGTTCAGAGAGCGACTATGACTATGTGGCGACACCACATCCACGATGGAGCTACCAAACAGCGCGTCACACGAATTATCTCCTTCCTGGATCTCTGAATGTAAATTAGTAGCCGAATCTGTCTAACGCAAGCGGCGCATCGTTAGAAGAAGAACCAGTTTAGTCAAGTCGAATATTTCACAGCAACCAGGAAGGGGGAAAAAAAACATGATGTGATTAAATGACATAATGGTTTAATAAGAATTCATGTATTTGATATTAGTTTAACAGTTTCTTGTTCTCAAATCTGTCTGAAGTGTCGTTACTCAGACGGCTAGAAGGAGGACGGACAAAACGAGCCGCATTTTGAACTGCCAGCAAAACAGTTTACGTAGATCAAAAATAAATGTCTACAAAAATGTATTTTTTTAACCTGAATAAGATTAAATTAACTAACCAATCAATCAGTATTAGAAATTTTAATATTTAAAACAAAAGTAATGATAATACTGAATTGATATATAAAAACCTCATTCATTCAGTTTTCACCGAAAATTCATTTAAAACGTTTAAATGAATTCAAAAATGAAACAGTAATTTTCAATCTTTTGAAAGGTTCAGCAGAAAATTATTGTTTAAATAATACAATTTGTACTCAATGCAAAAAAATAAATAAATAACAAAAGGTATGATTCTCTGAATATCTCAGAAAAGTGTATCCTAACCTAAAATTTATAAAAAAAAAATAATCGATCATGTATTGTATTGTGCAAAAAAATGTATCACATGTAGGATAACGTTAGCTCTTAACGACGTCCAGCACACACACGCTTCCGTCGGGTGAATACGAACCAGGACACGACGTAGCTGGGAGCGATTTCTTTTCCAGCATGAGATTACACCTCGCTCTGACGTGTGGTGTGTATTTCACTAAGTTTCACACGTTTGCTGGGTGGATAAAGTGTCTGTGACTGAAGTGTGAGGATGTTTCTGTGGTGTGGAGTTATTTCACAATCATGATGCTTTCCAGTAATTGAGGACACAGGAAGTACAACAGGAAGCCTTGAAATGAGCCATACATAGCTGACCGTTTTGAGACTTAGTTTGAGGTTATTTCTTTAGGTGAACTTTGCTGTTACTTGGTTTTCTGAAGAGATGGATTCTACGTCCCCTTAATTTGACACGCGCGTGGGCGGAGACATCCGTCCTTTGTGGGCAGAGTACAACTAGTACACACCAGTAAACAGTTTATTACAGTTCATTAGAAGGCAGATGGAAATGGCATAAACGGAGTTTTTCTATCTTCCAACCTGACCCTCGTTTCCTCCGCAGGGCGTATGCAGCCAATAAGGAGTCGCACGCCACGCTGGTATTTCACAACCTGCTGGGAGAGATCGACCAGCAGTACAGCCGCTTCCTACAGGAGAACAACGTCCTTTACCAGCACAACCTGAGGCGCATCAAACAGCACCTGCAGAGCAAGTACCTGGAGAAGCCAATGGAGATTGCTCGCATCGTCGCACGCTGTCTGTGGGAGGAGCAGAGACTGCTGCAGACCGCTACCACTGCTCAGCAAGTACGGGCGCACACACATACACAGAGCTAGTGCGTCTCATAATGTAGTCTTCAGTAGTTAAGGTGGTCGATAATGGGATAAAATCATATGATGGTACTGGAGTGTACAGTGTATATACATTTACACAATATACATTTTACTGCAGATGTTTGACTATTTCTGGTGAGTGAAATGGACCTCACAGCTGTGGATTTTACAGCTACAAATTAATTTTTTTAAAAATTCAATTTCTTTAGGTTGTCCTAAGGGTCTGCAAACCTATTCACACTTCCTAGGTTTGCTAACATAGTGGCAACAGAACATGCAGCATATTTCATAAATATACAATAAATGTATATATAATAAAATCAATAAAATTAACATTTGTTAAGTATTTAAAATGTCATTTTGTTTGTATTTTTATGCAAATCTGTGACATCAATAATTAATTAGTAATTTTTTTTTTAAGATTTATTCGTTTTAATTAGAACTAAGGTTGATTAAAAGTTTCATGCAAAAAAAAGTAAAAATATTAATCTGTATATTTTTATATACGTTTAATTTAGTGTGCATTTTTGTTCACGAACATCACGAAAGGGTAGTATTTTTAAAGTGTCCACAAGGATTAATATATTGAGGTTTTTAGTTGACTAAAAATCTTCAAATATTGTAGTGTGTGTATACGAGTGTGATTGTGTACGAGTGTGATTGTGTACGAGTGTGATTGTGTACGAGTGTGATTGTGTACGAGTGTGATTGTATGTGTGATTTGTGTGTATGATTGTGAGCGCACACATGTGCGAGCGCATGTGTGAGTACACGTACGAGTTGCATCTACCCGCTCAGCCTCTTCCTCTTTTTACGTTAGTTACTATAAGCACAAAAAGACACAAATAAATAAACTCAAAGTAATAAAACCCAGGCGAGAATCATCATGCGTCATCGTGCAGTTCGACCTCTCTCCTCTCCGTCCACAGCCGACGCATCTACAACCATGAAACTCAAACTGTTAGCAAGACACAATGTTTGCTCTGACCTCATGACATCATGATACAAATGGGACACAAAAATAATGGTACATTTTAAAAGGTACATTTTAAAACTGCTACCATAAAAACAAAGCCAAGGGTCTAAGGGTTTAACCATCGCTATGCAGAACATGAAACGTTTACTCTAGCGTTTATTTTATTTTCCTGTACCCCCTTTAATCAGTTCAGTAAACTCCTTCGGTCACGTTTGAGAGTGATGTCCCTCAGAGTGGAGCAGCAGCAGTAGTTTTCTCTCTTTTCTCCACAGGACGGCCAGGCGGCGCAGCACAGCGGGACAGTGGTGACGGAGAAACAGCAGGTCCTGGAGCACAGACTGCAAGACATCAGGAAGAAAGTGCAGGTGTGTCACTGTGTAACATTCATACTAACAGTTAGATTAATCCAGCACAAAGAACTAGAATGAGTCATGTGCATGTCATCGCAGTAATTGCTACAGTTGTTAATCTGTCACTTATTCAGCTAATCGGTTTAAAGTGGGTGTTCATTGCCATGCTACCGGTGAAGATAACGATCACTTTGCTTACCGTAATTCTAAAGTCTAATTCTAAAACGACCTGCGGCTCAGTTGTGCAATCATTACCTCCCTTAAAATAAAGGGCAAAATAATTATATAAAATGATTCAAACTATTGACTCTGACAACTGGAAGTCTTTTGATCTAAAATAAAAAAAAATAAAATAAATAAAACCCCTTCTCATTAGAAAGTGAACACATCAACCATGTGTAATATACATCAAATTGTTCTGGTTGATCTGCACAATAGCTTGGACAACAGATAGAAAAAATATAAGCAGTTAAAATTACCTTTATGCAAGTCTGACGAGTGCCAATAATTACGTGTAATAGTTAACTGATCATTTTAAATCAAGTGTGTAAGAAGAAGCTTGTTAAAAGAGGTTCAGTCTGGATCAGTGCATGTTGATTAGAAGTGTTTCAAGTTCTCACTCGTGTGCATTTCAGGATATGGAGCAAAAAATGAAGATGCTGGAGAACTTACAGGATGACTTTGACTTTAACTACAAGACACTGAAGAGTGCAGGAGGTAAGACTTAAAACGGTTCCTGCTTTGTTCAAGAGATCCAGAGCTTAAGCTTTTTATCCCTTTCTTCACATGTGGATTCTTTAATGCTGTGATCTGGTTGAACTCTTAATTCATAACTCTGTTGATGTCATTTCCTCTGTAATCTATTGGTCTCTCAGAGCTGTCCCAGGACCTGAATGGGAACAGCCAGGCTGCAGCCACCAGACAGAAGATGGCTCAGCTGGAGCAGATGCTGAGTGCCCTGGATCAGCTCAGGAGGGTGAGATATATGTATATATATATATATATATATATATATATATATATATATACACACACACACACACACACACACACACACACACACACACACACAATGCCACCCTGTGCTCAGGTGTTGGGCTGCATCTAGAGCGCTGTGTCTTTGTTCTTCTCGCAGCAAATCGTGACTGACATGGCAGGGCTGCTGCAGGTCATGGACTTCGTGCAGAAGAATCTGACTGATGAAGAACTGGCTGACTGGAAGAGGAGACAGCAGATCGCCTGCATCGGAGGACCCCCTAACATTTGCCTGGACCGACTAGAGACATGGTACACACTCTGCACATGCACAAGCTTCAAAAGACTCACCGAAGCTGGATTTCACACGACACTGGTTATGTAAGGGGTTAAACATAACAGGGTGTGACGTTACAGGAAATTAATCAACACTGCTGTGTACTGATGTTGCCAGATGCATTAAAGAATCATGCTTTGTACTTTTTATCCATTTGATGTTATGGAAATGTCCTCCAAATAATTAACGAATCAACATGTTATTCAGATTAGATTTCATGGTGCTTCTGCCGTACCAGTTCCTGTTAATTACAGTAGTTGGACAATGAAACTGAAACACATGGTAGTTATTTATTAGTATGGGGTTGGACCTCCTTCTTTGGCCAATGCAGCATTAGTGTCACAGGTAGCACAGGCAGTGGGATTTGGGAACGCCATGATATTGCAGCCCAAACCATCACTGATCCAGCTTCAGTCAGGGCTTCAGTCAGGGCATCCAACAGTCCAATAAAACAAATCTGCAGATTCCAACAAATCAGATTTGAGAGCAGCACAGTTGATTAAATTACCGTACTAAAGTACATAGAGGCCTTATTTTTTCTGTGTTAGCTTTATATCATGCTAAGATGCACGTCGTGTCTCGTAGTGACGATTGTTTTCACTCTTTATTTCACATTTTGTCTATTTTACTATCCCTCTCTTTCAGGATCACATCATTGGCTGAGTCTCAGCTCCAGATCAGACAGCAGATAAAGAAACTGGAGGAGCTCCAACAGAAAGTTTCATATAAAGGAGATCCCATTGTTCAGCACCGTCCTGCACTGGAGGAGAAGATTGTCAACCTCTTCCGCAATCTCATGAAAAGGTGCCATTTATACACACACAAAACACACACACACACACACTTTAAATCAGGAAGTCGTTCAGGGAAAAATAATTAAAGTCTTATGCAACACAGTGTTAAATCCACCAGCTTTAGTGCCCCCTTGTGTTGTGTTTGTGTCATTGCAGCGCTTTTGTGGTTGAAAGACAGCCGTGTATGCCAATGCACCCAGACAGACCTCTGGTCATAAAAACAGGTGTTCAGTTCACCAACAAAGTTCGGTAAGATTCCTTCAAACTCCCAAACACACAGACACACAAAATTACACCACACTAACTGTGCAAGTGACTAAAAATTTTCCCGTCACTTCTTTTTAAGGTTACTGGTGAAATTCCCAGAACTGAATTACCAGCTGAAAATCAAAGTGTGCATCGACAAGTGAGTACATGCTTTCAGTCGAACTGAGACGAGTGACATTTGACATACACATTAGTACTCCATAGTAAATCTACTGTCTTCGTTATCTTCAACTTCAGGGAATCTGGAGATGTCGCAGCCATTCGAGGGTGAGTCTCAGATGTTTTATGCTTTGTTTCGTTTATTTATCAGACAAATGAAAGTGTTAGAACTGCATAAATATGTAAACTAGGGCACAGGCCGCACAGGCTTTAAAGTAAGATTGATAGGTAAACGGAAAAATAAGGGATGATGGTCAGATGATCAGATAATATGTAATCTATATTTTTGTTATCATGGTCTCAGGTTGAGACAGTAACCTGGCAGTAATGTCTGAACAACATGTAACACAAGTGTGCGCTGTGTAACATTTTGTTTTTTTGCCCATTCTATTTGCCCAAGTATTCTGTTTCTTATCATTTCTATTTCATTTCTATTTTTTTTAATTAGTCATTTATATGCAGGAGTAGGCTGGGTTTTCATTTACTGTATATAACTATGAATGTAGAATGTAGGATAAAATGTAGTCATCACGTCCTTTTATTCTATTTACAAAGCAAGGCATTTTCTCATCACTTCTCATCACATGAGAAGATTTTATTATATAGTTATCACTAGATATTCCTGCCTATTCGACAGTACGTACCCGTTATAATGGCAGGTTTTTGTGATGTAAAAAGAACGAAACCAAGTAAATCACGTCAGAACTATTTCCACCTTCATTGTGAAATCGTAACCTGTATATTAAAGCTACCAAAAATTATGAATCATTTAATGAAACAAAAGGAAATATTAAACATACAGTAACCTGGTTGCATAACTGTGCACAGTCGAACTAATATATATTTATATTTATGCACTTTGTGGGTGTTCAACAACCTAAAGTTTCTATACTGTGCTGTTTATTCTTTATCCAGATCACGCAAGTTCAACATCCTGGGCACAAACACCAAGGTGATGAACATGGAGGAGTCCAACAACGGCAGCCTGTCAGCCGAGTTCAAACACCTGGTGAGCGCCACTAATGCACCATGGAAGATTTCACAAGTTCATTTTTCTTTCCTTTGTGAAGCATCTTCATTAGAGACTGCACTTTTGTGTCTGATAGATTTGGGTTTGCTTAATTATGTTATGTTTTCTTTTTTTTTCTCAGACTCTGCGAGAACAGCGTTGTGGCAACGGTGGCCGAACCAACAGTGACGTAAGTGGCAGTATCGATCTGACCACGTTAGGGATAAGGGATCTGTGTGACCGATTGAGTTTATGAATTTGTCCTCTGACCTGCAGGCTTCTCTGATTGTCACTGAGGAACTTCATCTCATCACCTTTGAGACAGAGGTGTACCACCAGGGCCTGAAAATCGACCTTGAGGTGAGAGACATACAAATATTCCCACACTGGAATATTTTAATATAAACCACAGGCTCCGTTCTGCCGTTAATATGAGAAATTAGGACAGACGTGTGAATCAGCACCCTCGTCATGAATTTGCCGCGCTGTCCTGTTAGGCATACAGTCAGAGGCGCTAAGGATGAAACATGTTGACGCATTCAAGCTGAATTTTAAATAATTGGTTATCAAGTCCATTTTATGACCCCTGGTGATTGGTGCGGTCCACTGAATCCTAATGAGCTTGTGCTAACGGTTGTCACCATGGTGCCCACTGTCAGCCCTTCGCTTCACTTTAACACGACTAAATATATTCTAGAGATGCCGAATGTTAGAGTTTAACGTGATGAGTGGATGTTGGCTGCAACAACCTGGATCATGTACATTTCCACAGAACACAGACCCGTAGGGTTTGTGTAACTTGGCACCACATCAATACTGGATTATTTTTTTTTGTTTCATTTTCTACAGACGCACTCTCTTCCCGTTGTAGTCATTTCTAATATCTGCCAGATGCCCAATGCCTGGGCGTCTATTCTATGGTACAACATGCTGACTAACCATCCCAAGGTTAGTAATAAAAAAAACAAAATCATATCCTGCTTACTTTGGACAGATGATAGAATGAATGAATGTTGTCTCACTCTATTCCGTCAGAATGTAAATTTCTTCACGAAGCCCCCTGTGGGTACATGGGATCAGGTGGCTGAAGTTCTGAGCTGGCAGTTTTCCTCCACAACCAAGAGAGGCCTGACTATCGAGCAACTCACCACACTTGCTGAGAAACTGCTCGGTATGCTCGGCTGTGTGTTTGGGTCTGTGACGACACACTTAAAAACAAGTTTGACATTGTTATATATATCTTATATACGTATTAGGTTTTATTTATTTATTTATTTTTTACTTTTTACCTACTGTTTTGTTTTTTTTTTTTTTGGAGTTGAATGTTAAATGGTATTTTGTTTTTCAGTAAAATTTGTAATGATATATTACAATACTATACAAATTTTATAGCCCTAGTCTGAGAAAGAACTATTCATGTTTGCACGAAGGGGATTTTATAAACTGAGTACACGCTGAACTTCCTTTTTTTGTATTTAGGTCCTTGTGTGAACTACTCCGGTTGCCAAATCACTTGGGCCAAGTTTTGCAAAGTATGTTTATGCCACACATTTCTTGTTCAGTTTTAACTCACTGTAAACTTCACCAAGCACAAGTTAATTCTGCGGTGTGTTTGTGTTTTGCAGGAGAACATGGCAGGAAAAGGCTTCTCATTCTGGGTTTGGTTAGATAACATCATTGACTTGGTGAAGAAGTACATTCTGGCTCTGTGGAATGAGGGGTAAGTGGTCTGGCTATAATCTCGCTGTAGACTTAACTTACTTATATTGTACCTACATTGCACTCTTACTGCAGTCTCTGTGTAATATCACTGTACACTTACTGCAGTCTCACTGTACTCTCACTGTACTCTCGCTGTACTCTCACTGTACTCTCACTGTACTCTCGCTGTACTCTCACTGCAGTCTCGCTGTACTCTCACTGCAGTCTGTGTAATCACTGTACTCTTACTGCAGTCTCTGTGTAATATCACTGTACACTTACTGCAGTCTCACTGTACTCTCACTGTACTCTCGCTGTACTCTCACTGCAGTCTCGCTGTACTCTCACTGCAGTCTGTGTAATCACTGTACTCTTACTGCAGTCTCTGTGTAATATCACTGTACACTTACTGCAGTCTCGCTGCACTCTCACTGCAGTTGCACTGTATTCTCACTGTACTCTCACTGCAGTCTGTGTAATATCACTGTACTCTTACTGCAGTCTCACTGTACTCTCACTGCACTCTCACTGCAGTCGCACTGTACTCTCACTGCACTCTCACTGCAGTCGCACTGTACTCTCACTGCACTCTCACTGCAGTCGCACTGTACTCTCACTGCACTCTCACTGCAGTCGCGCTGTACTCTCACTGCAGTCTGTGTAATTACTGTACTCTCACTGCAGTCACACTGTACTCTCACTGCAGTCACACTGTACTCTCACTGCTGTCTCGCTGCACTCTCGCTGCAGACTCATTGTACTCAGCGCAGTCACACTATACTCTGATTGTAGCCGTATTCTCTTACTGCGCCCTCACTATACAGTCTCACTATACTCTCACTGCAGTCTCACTAATCTCACTTTACTCTCACTGCCGTCTCACTATACAGTCTCACTTTACTCTCACTACACTCTCACTTCAGTCTCATTGCACTCTCACTGCAGTCTCTGTGTAATCTCACTGCAGTCTCACTGTATTCTCGCTGCAGTCTCACTGGTACTCAATTAACTTTACACTTACTGCTGCTCACCATTTCACATCATCTCCACAGTATGATGACTAGCAAAGCTCCACTATTCCTACTTTTGTTAATTCCTTCGTGTGTGTTTGTATATATGCTTTTGTGTCACAGGTATATCATGGGCTTCATCAGTAAGGAGAGAGAGAGGGCCATCTTGAGCCCAAAGCCTCCTGGGACATTTCTGCTTCGTTTCAGTGAGAGTAGTAAAGAGGGTGGCATCACATTCACCTGGGTGGAAAAAGACATCAGTGGTGAGTTTGTGTGTCACTGTGTAGTCTTCTATCTCTGCCTACTTTCTGAATCCTACAAAATGAACTCCGTGTGTGTCTCTTTCAGGTAAGACACAGATCCAGTCAGTGGAGCCGTACACTAAGCAGCAGCTGAACAGCATGTCTTTTGCCGAAATCATTATGGGCTACAAGATCATGGACGCCACAAACATCTTGGTGTCTCCACTCGTCTACCTTTTCCCCGACATCCCTAAAGAGGAGGCTTTTGGGAAGTACTGCAGACCAGAAGCCCAGCCAGACCCAGACATGGGTCAGGATATATCCGGAATCGGTAAGAGCTTTTTTTTTTCCCCCAGTTGCTGTCTGACACACGCTGACTTTACTCTGACCTCTGGGGGTGTTTATTTTTTTCTGAGAAGTGAAGCTTCCTGTGCAGATTATATATACTGTTTACCTTTAGATCAACATACAGGGCAAAATAATGAGTTGGTTTTTACTGTACAGGGTTTTTTTAATATCATGGCAAGTAACAGTGTACAAATAAAACATGTTTATATCTTAATCATAGTGGGTTTCATCATGGTTTAAAATTAGAGAATAAATATTTTTTAATAACATGTATACACAACATTTTGCCTTAATATCTGCTTTTGTTCTCATTACATATCTCTGAAATGTTAGTTGTAATATTTGTCTATCTGAAACATGTCCCTGTTTTTATATTATTAGATTTTTTATTTTATTTGTATGTTGATTTTGCTGTTTGTTTTGTTTTTTTTTTCTTCCTCTTCTTCTTTCTCTATTTTCCCCACAAGTTTTCAAACGGAAGCAGATCAGAAAAGAACAGACTGAAAAATGAGAGCGATTTACCAAAAAAAAAAAAAAAAAAATTGACCACACAGTCTCTTTCTCTCTCTCTCTCTGGAGAAAATAACAGAGAAGTGAAAGTATTTATTGAGAAAGAATTTAGTTATTCGCACGTACACATTTAGCGACAAAGACATCAGCATAATGTTTTATTTGTTAATCTTCAAATACAGCAGTCTAGACGTGGACGCTCCGCTCTAACAGTGTGTCAAATATCAAGCAGGTGTGATGCTCTAAGCTTTAAACCTGTAACCTTACCGTGAGGAATCGCTTCTCTTTTTATCATTGAAAAGGTCTTCGGTTGTTCTAAAAGCCAGGACATTCATAGAGTACTGATTCATGGAATTGTTTTCTAAAGATGTTCCCAAACGGTGGAAAATCCCTCAAGTTCTAAGAAAACCTAAAACGTAAAGTGCCTTTATTAGTATTATTATCACTATTTTATTTATTTATTTGTCTTTTGGAAAATCATAACACAGATACAGTGTTTACATGACAATCCTCCCTCAGGATGATTTAAGTTCTTCTGAGAACATGTCAACCAGAGCTGCGCTCAGATCCACACATGGCAGGTGTTCACAAGTATCATCAACATGTGTGTGTGTGTGTGTGTGTTTGTGTGGGGTTTCTTTAACACGAAGCACACTCACCTATTCCTGTCTGCTGTTTTATTTTCAGTCACTCAGCCGTACCTGAAGACCAAGTTCATCTGCGTCACTCCGTAAGTCACCTCTGCTGTTGTCTCTGTGTTTGTGTGTGTGTGTGCGTGTGCGTGTGTGTGTGCGTGCATATCTGGAAAGCTCGCGTTTACCTATTTCTTCTGTCCACATGCTGCTCTCCTGAGAAGCAAACAGATATGTATAAACAGTTTCCACTCATCATGTCCTCCTAACACAAGGACAGCAGAGAGGATCTACAGACATCCGGATTATTTTGCTTTCGTGTCGTTGAGAATCGCGATTAAAAAATGACTTTGAAGTAATAATATTTTTGCTCAAATTTCAGGACGTACACACAGTGAAACATGTACGTGACATGTACACACACCCCCACCCCCCAAACACACACACACACCTCCACACACACCACGTTTATACCTGACAAAGTAGTTCACACGCTGGCTTCTGTATCTTCTGTGCATCTGAAGGATTAAAAGCAGCATCCATGAGCATGGAAACATCGCTGTACACCACCAGGATTCCAGCGTGAACTCTAATGTTTAACAGTTTCACACACGACGGCTTTAAACACGCCGACCAGCTCGGTGTGTCTTAATATTTCCCGATGGTTGTCATGAGCTGTATTTCAAATCATAACCCTCACCCTTCATCATAGAAGATCCCGAAGTCTGGTTTATAGATGCTCTGAAGATTGCTTCAAAGGGATCATGCGGAGGACGACGTTTAGTGTTCGCTTACTTTACTCTAAAGTAACAGCATGTATTTGACCTTGTGAGATATTATGCTTTGAATCAATGTGTGTGATGAGGTGTGTGTGTGTGTGTGTGCGCACTTGTGTTTGGGGTGAGCATGCATGGTGTGTGTACATTTATGTGTGCGTGGCTATACTTGGCGTATGTGTGTGCACACGTGTGTGTGTGCTTGCTGTAAACTGACCTCTTTCCATAGGTGTCCTTCCATCTTCATGGACCTTCCGGACAGCGAACTGCTGGCTAACGGCTTCCCTGGGTAGGCACTAGGGAGCTGGTGTGTGTGTGTGTATGAATGAGTGTGTGTATTTGTGTGAGTATTTATACAATTCTATTTTGCATAACAGTAATAAAACGCTCCCACAGCAGCTGTGTTAACACTAGAACGGCTGTGTTTAACATCATGTAAAGTCTCGATGGATCGGTAGCATGTGTGTCACGGAAGGTTCTGTCCATTCCAACACTTTTACTCCTCAGTGTTTCTTTGCACCAAGAGCTAAAATCATTAGAATTAATAAAAACTAGAGATTAATTAGAAGGATATTGTCAAAGTAGTTCCTCCGTTATTTACGGTTTCATGCGGTGCGTGTGTCAGAATCACGACAGGTGAAGTGTTTGGATTGGGACAGGACCCAGTTACAGAGTCTAATTTACAGTATGCTGTGCTCCAAATGCTTAAAGGATAGTTGTTAAAATACACATGATGATCAGTAGACTGAGTTCATGTCTGTTGTGTTTTTTTTTTTTTTGTTTTTTTTTTTTACAAGCAGAAGAATCATTTTTTATTGACGTTAGCAATGCAATGCAAACATGTTTATTTGCCTGCAGGTTTAACCTTTGCACCTCAGCTCAAGTACGTGGAGATAACGATAAAACCGAGCCGTGTTTGGAGATAGCGATAAAACCGACTCCTAGACAGAGCACCGTGTCATAGCTGAAATTATTTATCAAAGGCAGACCTGTCAGTCTAAATACAGACCCAGCAGCTCAGCCAATTAACAGACGAATTTGGATTGACCCCCTGGAAGCCCCTCCCCTTTCTCGCCATCCTTTATCCCGTTAATCTCATAGCAGATTTTCCTGCTTTTGTCGCCTCCCTGAACTGAAGAGTCTTCAGCTTTTCATTTTGGTGGGATTTGGAGCACAGTGTATATTATTCTGTTCTGTGGAGCATTTGTAATAAATGTAAAGCATTGTTTAATCCAGACGTGGAACATAACTATCCTTTACAGGAAAGGAGGCCTTACTGCATCTTAACTTTTAGTGACCTCTTACTAATTTCTTCTATTTTTGACCATTATGGACACGAGGTTCCTTTGTCATTTTGTGTGTGTGTGTACTGTATGTGTGTGTGTGAGAATGTGTGTGTGTTGTCCAGTTGATGGAGGCTCATTCAGTAAAATCACTTCTCTGACCGATGCCTGTAGTCTCTCTGTCTGTCTCTGTCTCTCTCTCTCTCTCTTTTGCTCTCTCTCTCTTTTGCTGTCTCTCTCTCTCTCTCTCTCTCTCTCTTACTCTCTCTCTCTTTCGCTGTCTCTCTCTCTCTCTCTCTCTCTCTCTCATTTTTTTTTATTATATCAGTTGTAGAAAAGTTTCCCTGAATGTTTTTCCTGGACACTGAGCCACACACTCAGCCGAGCCACACACACACACACACACACACACACACACACACAGACATATATATATATCATGGCGACGGAGCACCCGAGGTCCAGACCAGCAATGTGTGTGTGTGTGTGTGTGCGCACGCTGGAATTGAATTCTTTTTTCTTTTTAAATTTTGACAAAAGAAAGTGCACAATGGAGGAAAAAAAATCTTTTAGTCATTGGAACATTTTTCAATGTGTTCTATACAGTACATAATCAGTTCACACACTGAATCTGGCACCCTGTATGTAAGGAAAAGTGCAAGCGGAGAGTTTTCTGGGTATTTTACTGAGTCAGCCTCTTGTACCGAACCTCTGACTAACATCCATTTCCTTTTTTCCTCACTAATGAATGCCTGGGATTGTCTTTGAATCATTCTGTAAATGACCATCATGGGGAATGTGTGTGTGTGTGGTAGTGACTGTGTGTGGTAGTGACTGTGTGAGTTCTAGGGAAAGTTATAAGAAGGCGTCTTACTGCAACTGCATGTATACAGTTCATGGAACAAGTCTGTGTATTTTTTCTCATCTCTGTGTTTGTGTGTGTGTTTTAAATTCAGGACTAATTCGGGTAACACAAGTGACCTGTTCCCCATGTCTCCTCGCACTCTCGACACTCTGATGCACCCTGAGACTGAGGCCAACCCCGGACCTCTCGGTAAAACACACACACACACATACACACACACACACACAGCT
>NC_083477.1:5879087-5881587 GCF_030014155.1 Tachysurus vachellii | reverse complement strand
CAAAATTACACAGTATTTTATTTATGGAGGTAAAGTAATACAATATCTTATTTTAAAAAAGAAATCTAATAATGTTTGAAATAGTTTAATTCGCCGTTGGATCCAGAGCTCAGTTTACATTTTGTGTTTTTTTGTGGGTTTTCCTCGGTTTGTCTGCTTTCCGTTGCGTCTGTCACCGTCGGCCATGTTGGCTTGGGAAAAGCAACATTTTATTGGAGTAATAAAATAAAAAATAATCGTGTACCTTGGATAAAAATGTCTACCGTTAAAATGCCAGGATGTTGGGATTTTTTTGTTCAAATAGATTTTTGCTCTTCTAACTGAAGCAACGTTTCTCTCTTTAGACTCGACGTTTACATTTTTGTTCCTATAAAATCTTGATGTAGAAAAAAAAAAAGCCTCTTGGGGTTGAGGACTGCACTAACATGCCATAGCTCCTTCGTTCATGTGGCCTGGGGCAGATGTAGGAACTCAGGGCCTCCTGACAGGTTGAAGCCCTTCCCCTTCCCACTTATTGTGATCTTATTTGAATTTTTCTAACAAACCACATGTTGCTAATCACATGATGCATTTTTTTTTAATACTTCATTTCTGAGATTCAGAGAATGTAGTCTATACAGCCATATACCTCGTATATGATTAATGGTTAAAGGTCTGGCTAAGAAAACATCTGGGTCATGGTAAAGATCACGCCGTGCTTGTGCTTGTATTATTTTAATAATAATTAAAGCACTTGCATGTTTTGTGTCATTTATAAAATTAGACGTTAGATGAATTGTTGATTTTACCTTTTTATAATCTATGTGTCTTACAAAATAACTGCAACTGTCTCTGTTAACAATGGCATTGTCCCTTATTCCTTAAAGATTTATTTATTTACTTACTTACTTACTTACTTATTTATAATATTTGTCTCATTTGGGACGTAGCCACAACCTGCTGATTGTTTGCTTCATGATGCTTAGGGGGAAAAAACTGTCTATTTTCTTCCCACCGTGTTGAGGCACAAATACTACATATTTGAACCCAAAGGTCACTCGGGTGTGTGTCTCGTCAGCACATATCTAGACCGATGACATTCCTTTTAAGTTTGTTAGGGTGACTTCAGGAAATAACGGATTGAACGGTGACGTGAATCAAACATCTGCTTTCTATCAAATATGCAACCGTGAGCCTGTCCACAATTTTAAGTTGAAAAAGGACACCAGGGACAATTTCATTAAGGCAACGGCTCTCGATTCAGTCCTCAGACCTCCTGGATTGTCCACATTTTTGCCTTATGCCTCTGTGTGTGTGAGATGAAAGTGAGCAAACGTGTGTATCGACAACTGAGTAATGGTCTGAAAGCTAGCTCTGGGAGCCAAACAGGCTTATTATGCAAATGAACCTCTGGTGACTCACTGGTTAAGGTTCTGGGTAACAGATCAGAAAGTCAGGGGTTTAAGCTCCAGCACTGCCAAGCTGCCACTGTTGAGCACTTGAGAAAACCCTTAACCCTCTCTGTTCTGGGGTGTGGATTCACGTCTGTTGTCACAACTATCCCTGTGCTCTGACCCCTGTACACTCTGCAGTTAGAAGATATGTGAAAAGAAAAACTTCACTGTGCCGTAATATACAGTATACTGAGGTGACAAATCAAGGATTCTTCTTATACGTAACAAGGAATATTGTATTAAAATACCAATACCAGGTATTTTACATGGAAGCATTTTACAAACATGGAACACCATGCTTTCACAGAGCTCTCAAGTTTTGAAGACAGACAAGCATGACATCTCCTCTCCCCCCCTCCCACACACACACACACACACATAAAAAAATACATTTAAATAAAATATACTAATAATAAAAAAAAACAATAATGGGGGTGTTGTGTTTGGTACGGATAACTGACCACAATTGAACCAAATACAGAGTATTTGTTTGATTTCCATTTATTAATTTGTGTGTGTGTGTGTGTGTGTGAGAGAGAGAGAGAGAGAGAGAGAGAGAGAGAGATTATGACTGGTGTTGTTTATTGTAAGTGTTTGTTGCCTTTTTGGACTCCTTTATCATTTGTAATGTTGGTCCCATTTAAAACAGTTCGGCTCAAGCCCAGACATTTTTAGGGTCATGATCGAGGACAATGTCCCGTCCAGAGACAAGCTGTTTCGTGTTGAGGTTTTGTTCAAACCGACCATCGAAAATATCGATCGACCATTGGTTGTTGCGTTAAATCTTACCCAGATAGTGTTATTTTCTGATTGGCTATTGTGTAGTCTCTTTTTTTGACTGGCTGATAAATGTCAGGCTCGACTAAGAGCTCCAGGGGAGACGCGCTTGATTCCTGCCCGGTTCCATAGAGACAGCGGTGCGGACTGATACATTTTGGGCGCTGCGGCATATTAAATATATGATAAATAGTCAAAATGTTTTTCTGCGTAAGAAATACGATGTGTGGCGGGAGAGCGTGAGAAAAGACCAAAATGCGTGACTGTCACTCTCAGTGCGTGATACTTGA